>NW_020448870.1:0-4819 GCF_003343035.1 Apteryx rowi | reverse complement strand
TGTCAGGGGAAAGAGCAACTTTGTATGGGACTTTGGAGGGGGCTTGTGGGATAATGTTAAACAACTTCTGAGCTGTTTTGATGGGAGTGTGGGGGTGTGCATGCAAAACTTATAATGGGATAGTTCAGGGAAGGCCCAAAGATGGGGAAAAAGAGGGATGGAGGTGGACTGGGGTGGGGCAAACGTGGGAAACTGACCCTGCTGGTCAGTACGCTTGTCTGGACAACTCCAGTGCCTGATCACTGCAGTGTCCGCTATCTTTTTGTTAAACTCTACTCTGAATTTTTTCCTGTCTGACCTTTCTCTCTGTTCTCTGTGTGTGTGCGCAGGTGTATGTCATATGGTCCAAGAAACCTCAAGCTGGACTGGCTGATGACTAGGGGGGACCAGCATCAGGGAAGACCCAGCGTCAGAGAAAGAGACTAGATGAACAGAGATAGTCAAAACCTGACAGGACACGGTCCAATGCAGTCAGACCTGCTTTGGCTGACACTGCTTTGAGTGGGGGGGTTGGACTAGATGATCTCCAGAGGTTCCTTCCAATCTCAATGGTTTTGTGATACTGTGCTTCTGTGGCTTGCCTTTGCCTTTGTCAGACTCCAGGCGGTTCCTGTCAGCCCCTTTCTCCCGCCTGTCGAGGTTTTCCTWATACCARCGCTGCCCTCCAGTCTCTCGGCTGCATTGCCGCAGACTGGTCTCTCCTACAAAAGTGCTGAAAGTTCCCTCCGTCCCACTGTCCAGGTTGCCCATTAAGACATTAAAGCCTGTTGGTACCCAGAGCGATCCCTCAGGGATGCCACTGGTAAGCAGCCACCAGCTGGTCTTTGTACCGCTGAGCACAAGCCTTTGAACCCAACAGCCCGGCTTGTTTTCCACCCATGGTAGCATCCAGGTCTCCTCTCCATTCCTCGCCAAACTTTCTTTAAGGATACTATGAGATCATGCCAAAGGCTTTGCTGCAGTCAAGGTAGCCTTGCTGAAGTCAAGGTAGCCTTGCTGCAGTCAAGGTAAGTTAGGGTAGCAACAGTGTTCCAGTGGTAAAAAGCTCTTCTTTTTGCCCTTGATGTCCCTTGCCAGTCCCGACACAAGTCAARCTTTGCCTTTCCTAAGACTATCGTGGCATGCCCAAGCAATGTGGCTGTATTCTTGCCATTGATTATTAAGTCTCCGGCCAAGTCTTCCTTGTTCATGAGGAGCAGGTCCAGCCTTGACCTTCTTCGGCATATCAAGGGGATGTGATAAGAAATTAACCCCTGGCTTCCTAAGCTGGTCAGAGCAAGAGCCTGAACAAACAGGGCCCACRCCTCTGACTCTGGTCAGACCTATGGTCTGGGCTACGATTGAGAGTCCTGTGGGTGTGCATGTGAATCTGGATCAAGAGAGGAGGGCGTGCCTCTGTTCACGGTGGAACTCCATTTCTGACCAGCCCGAAGGAAGAAAAGCATTGGGCCATTTGTGGTGGTGACGCCAGTGTGAGTGCCACTGGTGTATCTACAAGTGCTTGCAAAAGCACTGCTCTGTCTGCATTCATACATGTGGCCAGGTCATGGGTGTGTATTCTGTGTGTGTGTGTGTGTGTGTGTGTGTGTACGTGTGCCCATTGTGAAAGCTTGCTCAGCCTTGCCCCTGGCTGGACCTACAAAAGAGAGTGGCAGCCAAGAGATCAGGAAGGAGAAATCCCCCAGGTGTTCCAGGCCGCTGGATTTGTCTTCCCTGAACAAGCACCAGCCTTCACCTCCTCCCCACCTGCAGAGCGGTGAAGGTGCCTGCTTGCCACCAGGAAGCTGGGGATTTAGCTCCCTGAAGGGAAGGAAGAAACAGCTTTGTCCCCAGGACACACACACTCTTGTGGGGGGACCTCTCTGCGGTCTGCTGCCTGGTGATCCACAGCCTTCTCTGCTCCTCAGGCGCACTTTGGGAGGTCTGGATGCTAAGAAAGCAAAGGAGAAGGTGGGGGAAGATGCTAAGAAAGCAAAAGAGAGGGCAGGAGCAGCACAGGCAAGGGGCTGAGGAGCAGGACAGCCACCACCACCCCTGGCCAGAGACCTGGAGCACAGCACTGTGGGGAGTGCTGGTGGAAGTGTCCAAAGCGAGAGGCCCCAGCTGGGAGGGGAGTGGGAAAAAAAGGGCCTTAGCAGAGGATGGTTTCGATCCATCGACCTCTGGGTTATGGGCCCAGCACGCTTCCGCTGCGCCACTCTGCTCCCCCCTAGCAGCTCTGTGGAGAGCTTGTGGAGCCCTCCCTGCCGCTCCCAGGCACTGACAACACCAGTGCTTGGGCTCGGGGGGAAGCCCAAAACCTGGGCTGAAGCCCCCTTGGTTTGCCCTCCTGACCTCATCTCCTGCCCATCACACACAGCGGGGAAAGGAGGGGTGCTTGTGTTTGCCCAGCTGAGCCGCCTCTGCAGGGGAGGACAGAAAGCCCAGAGTGAGGGGGGAGCCTGCCTGCCTGTGTTGTGCTCAGAGCACCTGCTTCCCAACGAGCTGATGAGAGTCTGCTGCACTCAGGGCCAGGAAAAGAAAGGCTTTTACTCCCCTCCACCTGGAGTCACATGCATCTCCTGCATGCAGTGCTTTCCTTGTGCAGGCTTGGCAAGCCCTGGGAGCCCGGGGCTCCCGGTGGCTTTCGGCCCCGGAGAGGCGGCTTCCACTTCTGCTGCTGACCAGCTGCTGAAACACTTCCTCAGAGCAGCTGCCCGGGCCAGCCCTGGACAGCTGGGCTAGAGTGACCCCTGAGTCCAGTGGATGCTCTCTTGCTGCCATCCCGTGGACATTTGGGGCACCTCCATTTCGGTCTGCAGCAAGGGAAGGAGGAAGGCCCAAACCAACTCAATCCCGCTGGCCCCTTGCTGCTCCACATGCTTGTGTTGTGGCACGGCATGCTGCCAAGGGGGAATGCCCCATCACCTGGAAGGACTCAGGGAATGGCTCTGTCTCTTGCAAACTGCCATGTGCTCACCAAACACAGGAGCTGCAGCGGTTTACTACAAACCAGTGCTGGAAGTAGGAGCAGGGAGGGGAGAGGAAGGGAGGAGTTAAGTGATGTTAGGGAGGAAATGGAGCAGGCTAGAACAATGATTCCCAGGCACTTTCCTGGCAGTCCCCTCTTTCCCAGGGCCCCGGACTTTTCTCCCTTGACAAAGCTCTGCTTCAGATGTGCCTTCCAGGCCTGCCAGCCTTGGAGGAGTGGCAGGGCTCCGTGGCCTTGCTGGTGAGCTGACTCGCAACTGTGTTCGACACGGTGTCCCCACAGCTGTATCCAGCACAGTGTCCAGGCACTCTGGACTGGGGCCCAGAGGTGTGCCCCCACCCCATGGAGCCCGTAGTCTTCCTGGGTGGGAAGGAAACCCTGGCCTCCTTGCAGGACATGTAGTGGGGCAAGAATGAGAGGATCTTATGGTCATCATCCAGACAAAACTGTGCGCAGGCAGACCTCTACAGTGGTTCATACTCAGCCATAAAACTTTCTCTTTCCCCCCAGTTATCTCCATCCCTCCAGTTCCCTTCACCTCACCATTTGCCCTTCCACATAGCTCACCCCTTCTAACGCCTCCCCTGAGTTCTTTCTCCAGCTCTCTAGAGAGCCAGAGTGCAGCCACACCAGCAGACAGTGCCATTTGTGTGTTTCCTGTTTCCACTGTCTCAAAACTTCAAGACTGGGGTCCTTGGGTTCCTTGCAGTCTTTCCTCTTCAGCTCCTACTCTTGGGCTCTCTGATTTCTCCTCCGTCTTAAGAGACCTGACACATTTGCACTCCACCATCACGGGATGACTCACAGAGCTCCCTTCCCTTCCTTCCCTCCAGCCACAGAGATACCAGAGGGAGAGTCAAATGATGCTCCGGTGTCAGCATATCCCAGATGCCACCCTGACGACCAGGCGCTGGGAGCTGCAGCCGTAGCCCTGGGGTTATGCCTCTGAAACCCTGGATGCAGGCACTTCTCCTTCACAGTGCAGGTCCCAGCCCTAGTGCTTAGAGCCCCCAGGCCTCAGAGGCAGACAGGGAGAAAAGACTCCTCACCCTGGGGAGGCAGCTGGAGCTCCGGGACTTGCCCGGCTCTGCTTCCTCCCCAGGGCTGGGCATCTGGGGGCACCTCTTGTCCAGTCCACCTCACTTCACAGCAGGGACTGGGAGGTAAGTGAGACGCCTGGCCCAGAGTCCCACGTGTGGTGAATGCGCTCTGAATGCACTCATCTGTTTGTGGGTGCCCAGCTGTGGTGTGTCCAAAGCGTGGAAAGGAAACCCCCCAGTGCAGCCTGGCCCTGAAACTCACAGCAAGCCGGATGACATTGCACAGGGCACATGATCACTGCTGCCAAGAGGTTTGGGGCAGGTAGCTGTGGCCGAGAGGGGAAGGCGATGGATGCGAAATCCCACACAGGTTCCAATCCTGCCAGCTACAGGGCACCGTCCCCTTTTGGGCTGCCTGGAGCGACGACGCTCCAGCCCTGGACAAAACCCCACAACCGCAGTCCCTCCAGCTGCACAGCATGCCCAGYGAACCCTCCGTCCCTCTAGTCATCCTCAGCTTCCACCAGAATCGCCAGGGTGCGTGGGAACCACCTTTCTCCTTTCCCAGCCACACCGGCTCACAGCTTTCCTGACAGACGGATGCTCACCTATGGGGACGGGTGGATTTTCTTCTAAGGGGCATGTTTTCCCACGGAGCCTGAGCCGAGATGTGTGTGCGTGCTTCTGTGATGGGAAGGGAGGTCCCTGGCCTACATGGAAACATCTGCAAGTTTTTGCAGCAGCAGGAGAAGAGGCGGGGGAAGGGAAAGACCCTATCCAAATGCCGCTTCCTATTCTTTTTCCTTCT
>NW_020448869.1:3529-4764 GCF_003343035.1 Apteryx rowi | reverse complement strand
CATTTCCACTTCTGAAACCTTTCCACAGTGTAGTGTCCTTGGGATGGAGACTGGCTTGATGCTTTTTGTGTGTTGTCTGAAGCAATGATTTGGGTTACAACAAGGCCTGGCTGAGGCGGGGGATTGTGTGTGCCCATGGAGCAGAGGGGTGCAGTCGGCTGGTCCCAAGGCATGTTGTGGCAGTGTCTGTGCATTGCCCGTTCCCTGGGTACGGGAAGGACATGGGAGGAAGAATGCAGAGAGCAGGGCCTGACCCTTCCAAAGGTGCTTGTGCTSCCAAAGGCAGGTCCCTTGCTAATCTCCTTTTCCTTCTGCTTTTCTTTATAGACAAACAGTCCAGAGGTCTGGGTGAGTTGTCTTTCTGCATTTCCACTTCTGAAACCTCTCCACATTATTGTGTCCTTGGGCTGAACACTGGCTTGATGATTTTTGCGTCTTGTGTGAAGCAATGATTTGGGTTACAACGAGGCCTGGCTGAGGMAGGGGGTTGTGTGGGCCCACGGAGCACTGGGGTGCAGTAGSCTGGTCCCAGGGTATGTTCTGGAATTGTTTGTGCATTAGCTGTTCGATGCATATGGGGATGGAAATAAAACCAGGGGAGCACAGCCATCCGCAGTGATGCCTTCTCCTGCGGTTGTCCCTCAGCGATGGGAAGCTCTGCTGCACATGGTCTCTTCCTTTTCCTTTGCTTTCCRAGACAGACTGCAGAGAGATGAGGGASTCTTCTTCCTCCATATCCACTTCAAAAAACTTTGTAGAGTTGTTTGCCTGGTATGGACACTCGCTTGTTGGTTTGGCTTATTGCCTGAGAGCTTGAAGAGTGCGAGGGCTTAGTGGCCTGCGTGTGTCTGTTYATTGCCTGTTCCCTGGGTACAGGAAGGAAAAGGGGGAAGAACGCAGAGAGCAGGGCCTGACCCTTCCAGAGTTGCYTGTGCTCCCAAAGGCAGGTCCCCTGCTAATCTCCTCTTCCTTCTCCTTTTCTTTTTAGAGATACTGTTCAGAGGTCTGGGTGAGTTGTTTTTCCACATTTCCACTTCTGAAACCTTTCCACAGTGTTGTGTKCTTGGGATGGAGATTGGCTTAATGCTTTTTGCRTCTTGTGTGAGGAAATGATTTGGGTTACAAGAAGGCCTGCCTGAGGTGGGGGGTTGTGTGTGYCCATGGAGCAGAGGGGTGCAGTAGGCTGGTCCCAGGGCATGTTGTGGGAGTGTCTGTGCATTAACTGTTCCCTGGGT
>NW_020448869.1:0-1715 GCF_003343035.1 Apteryx rowi | reverse complement strand
GGGGTCAGAACCATCCCCAGCAATGTCTTCTCCTGGGGTCATGTTTTGTGGATGAGAAGCTCCTCTGCTGATGACTCTTCATTTTCTTTTGCTTTTCAGAGACCAAGACCATGGAGCTGAGTGAGTCTCTTCTTCCTGGTTCCACTTGTAAAACCCCTGCAAAAATCTGGTCCCTCCTGAATAGAGGTAGCTTTTCCTGATGGCTGTCCCAAGTTCAGGGCTTTCCAAGCAAGGTCTCAGTCTTCCAGACCGAGCCCTCAAATCTCTGTCCTGAGCGAGGATGAACTGAGGAGTGTCTGGGAAGCCCTTGAGCTGGTTTTCGTGGCTGCTGCTGAGGGTCTGGGAGGAGGCACGGTGGTACGGAGCCCTTGCAGGAGCACGCGCTCTTTTCACATTAGCCAGCCCTCAAAACAGAAGGGGTTTTAGTGCACAGGACCCACACCCGAGCTCTCTCCCCTCCTGAGGGAGCAGCCATGGCAGGAGAAGACCCTGCTCTGATCACATGTTGCTTTTGGTGTTTTTCCAGGAGAACAAGCTGCAGAACTGGGTGAGTCTCCCCACGCCGCGAGCTCTGGTCACYGAGCTGAGCCTTTGCCCAGGCTCCGGGTGCTCAGCCCTTTCCCTCTTTGCCCGTCCTCTGCAGCAGTGCAGTGGCTGGGCCCTGGGGAAACCCCAGTGTGATGTGCAGGGAACTGTGGCCACCCCTGGGTGACGAGAACAGGGCTGGACCCTCTTGCCTGCCCATGTCCACAGTGTGTCCCTGCCTGGGGACAGGCTGTGTGTTGTAACCGGCTCTCATCTTTCCTTGCAGTGTGGAGAAGACTCGTTTTGCCTGTAGACAAAGGTAAAGCCATTTTCTTGTTTAATCTTTGTCACGCTATGAAGGTTTAATAGTAACAACTGAGACAGTAACGTAATAAAAAAACCTATGTTTATTTCCTCACGCAAGCTCTTGAATTAGTAACATCCATTAAAATAATGTGATTACTAATTTAGAAAGGATCATCCCAAACTGTCAATTACTGATTTAGAAAGGATAACCCGAAACCGTTGGTTACTGATTTAGAAAGGATAACCCGAAACCATCAATTACTGTGCTAGTAATTGGAAGCACTGCTTAACCCTACTTGAAAGCTTGACCCTACTTGAAAGTTCACTCTCTTAGTGAGAGGACTCTCAACCTCGAGGAGTTACCTTAACCCAGAGTCCCAGGAAAAGGGGAGGGGGGGAATACTCACGGTCTAGCCGGAGAGGATGGTCAGGTCACGTTCCCATCCCTGCCCAAACTCTCTTAGCTCCCAAGTCTCTTTTTATACAGATGGGGCTCTGGGCAAACACTGCTTTTGCTGACCYCTGCAGGTTTCACAATCACAGGACTGTATGTTTGTCTGCTTGGAAGGACTCTGCTAGCGAGGCAAGACCACAAYACCTCCGTATCGCTTCTCCTCTCCCTGTGGGTCCATGCAGATTCCTTGGCCTTGTCAGGCAGCAGASTTCTTTAGTCCTGTTAACTCTTCTATTCTGCAGCCTTGAGCATATCAGTCCTTGTGCATATCAGGCAGCAAATTTCTTCAGTCTCCCAGACTCCTCACTTGCTCATCAGTCCTCTCCCAGTTCTTTCCTCCTAGGGGTATCATGCTCTTTTTCTTTGTGTGCATGGGGGGCAATGGGTCTGGGCAGTGCAGGGGCAGTGCTGGGCAGTCCCTGTCCTCAGG
>NW_020448868.1:3195-4821 GCF_003343035.1 Apteryx rowi | reverse complement strand
TGAAGAACATCCATGGGTTCTACAGGGAGAACCTGGGGGTGCCATGGGGCAATGTGGGGGGCCCCCAGGGAAACGTGGGTGCCCCCAGGACAATGTGGGGTGCTGGGGGGATTTTGGGGTGCCCTAGAGCATTGGAGAGTGATTTGGGGTGCCCCGAGGTGGAATTTGGGGTGTCATAAGGTGTCTTCAACACCTGAAGAACATCCATGGGTTCTACAGAGAGAACCTGGGGGTGCCGTGGGGCAATGTGGGGGGCCCCCAGGGAAACGTGGGTGCCTCCAGGACAATGTGGGGTGCCGGGGGGATTTTGGGGTGCCAGCAGGGTTTTGGGGTGCCCACCTCCTCGCCCAGGATCTCCTTGCTGAGGCCGAAGTCRGTGAGCACCACGTGCCCGTCACGGTCCAGCAGGACGTTCTCCAGCTTCACGTCCCGGTAGATGATGCCCAACTGGGGGGAGAGCAGTGGTGTCGGGGGGGGGTCCCCAAAATTTTGGGGGTGCCCCGAGGCTTCTCCCCACTGCTGGGGGGGTCCTGGAGCCCCMCAAGTGTCTCTGCAACACCGTGGGGTGCCCCGAACCCCCTCCGCCATGGTTGGGTGCTGCCAACCCTCCTCCCCAATCTGGGGGTGCCTCCRAACCCCACCAGATCTGGGGGAGCCCCAAATCCTTCCCCCCGATCTGGGGGTGCCCAAAYGCTCCCTCAATCCAGGGGACCCCAAACCTGCTCCTGGATCTGGGGGTGCCCCAAATCCCTCCTCAACGGAGGAGCACCCCCAAATCCCACCAGATCTAGTGTTACCAGATTCGGCCCCAACCTGAGAGTGCCCCAAATCCCCTCCCTGATC
This sequence comes from Apteryx rowi, assembly GCF_003343035.1. Lineage (NCBI taxonomy): Eukaryota > Metazoa > Chordata > Aves > Apterygiformes > Apterygidae > Apteryx > Apteryx rowi. The sequence goes on along the minus strand of NW_020448868.1, from coordinate 3,978 downwards.
GGCGGGTGCCCCAAAACCCCACTCAGGGGATCCCCCAAATCCCATCCCATGAGACGGGTCCCCTAAATCCTTCTCCTTGACATGGGGAACCCCAAATCCCCTCCCGGATTGGGGGGTGCCCCAAATCCCTTCTCAATGGAGGAGCACCCCCAAATCTCAGCAGAACTAGGGTTATCCAGATCCTGCCCCAATCTGGGGGTGCCCCAAATCCCCTCCCTGACCTGCGGGTGCCCCAAAACCCAGCTCAGGGGTCCCCTAAATCCTTTGCCCCGATCCAGGGAACCCCAGAAAATCTCCTGGATCAGGGGGAGACACCCCAAAACCCTCAACAGTGAAACACCTCCAAACCCCACCAGACCTAAGGTTACTCAGATCCTTCCCCAACCCCAGGGGTGCCCCAAATCCCCTCCCTGACCTGCGGGTGCCCCAAAACCCAGCTCAGGGGTCCCCTAAATCCTTTGCCCCGATCCAGGGAACCCCAAAAAACCTCCTGGATCAGAGAAAGACACCCCAAAACCCTCCCCGACACAGAAGCACCTCCAAACCCCACCAGACCTAGGGTTACCCAAACCCTTCCCCAACCCCAGGGGTGCCCCAAATCCCCTCCCTGACTTGAGGGTGCCCCAAAATCCCACTCAGGGGTCCCCTAAATCCTTTGCCCCGATCCAGGGAACCCCAAAAAACCTCCTGGATCAGGGGGAGACACCCCAAAACTCTCAACAGAGAAGCACCTCCAAACTCCACCAGACCTAGGGTTACCCAGACCCTTCCCCAACCCCAGGG
>NW_020448868.1:0-1126 GCF_003343035.1 Apteryx rowi | reverse complement strand
GTACCGAGGATGAGGTGGAGGCGGGCGCGGGTCTGGAAGGCGTAGTGCAGGGTGACGAGGAAGGGCGAGGCGCGCACCTGCTCGAGGACGGCGCGCTCGGTGCGCGTGTGCTCCGCCGTCTTGGCCTTCTGCGCCACGGCCGCCTTGCGCAGCACCTTCATGGCGTAGAGGCGCCCCGCGTCCGGCCCCGACACCTTGCGCACCAGGAACACCTTGCCGTAGGCTGCGGGAGGGCCGCCGTCACGCCCCGGCCGTGCCACGGGCGCGGGTGTCCCCAAGGACGTGGGGTGGGACGTGGGCGTCCACACTGACGTGGGGTGGGACATGGGCGTCCACATGGACGTGGGATGGAACACAGTTGTGAACAGGGACATGGGATGAGGGACATAGGATGGGACGCGGGTGTCCACATGGACGTGGGGTGGGATATGGTTGTGAACATGGACATGGGATGAGAGACATAGGATGGGACGTGGGTGTCCCCATGGATGTGGGATGGGACGTGGGTGTCCACAAGGACATGGGGTGGGACATAGTTGCCCCCAGGAACACGGGATGGGACATGGTTGTGAACATGGACATGGGATGAGGGACATAGCATGGGACGTGGGTGTCCACATGGATGTGGGGTGGGACGTAGGCGTCCACATGGACGTGGGGTGGGACGTGGTTGCCCCCAGGGACACGGGATGGGACATGGTTGTTAGCATGAACATGGGATGGGGGACATAAGATGGGACGTAGATGTCCGCATGGACGTGGGGTGGGACATGAGCGTCCCCATGGGCGTGGGATGGGACGTGGGATGAGACACAGGTGTCCCCAAGGACATGGGATGGGACAGGGGCGTCYACACGGGACGGGGACATGAGACAGGGACATGAGTTGGGGACACGGGATGGGACACGGCTATCTCCAGGAACACGACCGTCTCCAGGACAGGGCCACGGCCCTGGGGACACGGGACCCCGGCCGGGGACACGAGGAGAAGGCGGTGGCCCTGGGGACACGGGGCCGAGGCCGGGTGGGTCCCCGTCCCCGCTCACCTCCCGTCCCCAGGACCTTGAGCAGCTCGAAGTTCTCCACGCCGACCTTCTCCTGGTGGCCGGCCAGGCTGGCTGGGGAC
>NW_020448867.1:0-4779 GCF_003343035.1 Apteryx rowi | reverse complement strand
TATACAAATTTTCCATATAGCAGGAAACTTATTTCATGGTTCTCATTGCTTGGCAGAACAAACTTTGCAAGCCTCCTTCTGTGTCTTGCTAGTCTTTGTCATTTGAGGATGTGCTGCCTTGGCACCAGTGTGCGAACATCGTTTCTGTAGATATTGATGCCTTAATTCTTTTTTTTCCTCCCATTTGTTTATTTTCAGTACACTTGTGTTTGAAGCAGCTTAGTCTGGCTGCAAGCAAGAGGGGGTCCGGTGGTGGAAACAAACCCTGCAAGAGTTTAACCTCATGTCTTTCCCCGCCAGCCCCTTTCCAAACCCAGGACACATTCAAACACTTTATAGTATTTATTTTACAATGGTTTGTACAGTGCTGTGATTGTGAGGTGCTGTGTTCTGCTCTTTAGTTTGCGCTTTCAGGTTCTGAGTTGCCAAAACAAGAAATGGAGGCTTTTTAGGGGAAAAAAAACCCCAAAGATAAAAGTTGTGAAACAGAACTGAAAAGAAGCTGGGAGGATACTGTGCCCACGGTTAGGAGGAGAGGTGCTGGCGAGATTCTTGGGGCAGGAGGGCAGTGAAACGGAGGAGGACCTGTGTCCTGGAGCAGCTCTTGGGGTGCTTGCGAGGAGCTCCTCGGAGCTGCGGCAGGAGCACCTCCAACCTCCGCCGGCAGCCGCTGGGCCCTGCAGCGAGGCGGCCTCGAGCCTCTTCGATTTTAGCTTTGCTTTCTCTGCTGCCCCTGTTTGCCAGCACCTGTTTTGCCTTGCACTGAAAATTTTAACAGGCGCTTGATTTGTCCTTTTTATTCTTGAATATACTTGTCTCATTGAATAAACTTTTTTTTTCCTGTATAGCATTGATTGTAGCAAAGATATTTTCAAAGATGCAAAAAAAAGCTTTCTTTAAGTGTGACTGGGTGCAAAACTGTTACAACACACGAATCGTTTGACAGGTAACTTTTACGTGTTTTTTGACTTGCCTGTTAGCAATTTTATTTAAATGCTAAGTCTTAAGTCACTGCAGCTACCATGTTCATCAGGTTTTATTTCCCATTTAATAGTTACAGCAGCTTCCCTTGAGCCCTGTAACTCTACTTAAAAAAGCTAAGTTTATATATAAACTGATTAGAATAAAATGTGTTGTATTTTTATGGTAAAATATACTTACAAAAATGATGCTTGTAGACTCTGTCACTGCTCCTAAATATTGTTTACGGCCTCATTTACTGTCTTTGACCCTCTGCCAGTGTCAACGGCTTCCTGTTCTGGGGGTGCGGACAGTTGAGCAGCCATCAGGGACCACAACTCATGCAGAAATTCTCACCTTCAGCTTCACAGATACCATGCAAGGTGCAGTGGGCCACAGTCATGCCTGTGTTTGCTCTGGTACCAGAGCTATCTTGCCCTCAATTTGTCAGAAAAATCTTGCCTTGCAACATATTAAGCATTACTTGGATTGCTGAATTTCCCGTGCCTGTCGGTCGGGCGAGATGCACTTCCTTGTGCTGTGGTGGCGGGTTCCCCAGAATCACAGTGGTCGCTGACCTTTGCTAATCGGGCTGGAGCAGGACCTCCGCACTTCCTTGTGCGCGTGCCGCTGCGGGTCGCCTCCGTGCCCATTGGCACAGCTCGCTTGCTGCCTGTGCAGCGGTGGCCCGGAGAAGCCAACGGTGCCTGGCGGAGCCGCTCCTCCTTGCGCAGGGTGCGTGGGCAGGTCCACACTCTGGTCGCCCTTGGTAAAAGCCAGCTGCTATCTCAGGAACGTTTCCTCTCGCTCGGTCACCTGTGAGTAAACTGTTTCAGGAGCCGCTGCCGGCAGTCCATTCCCCGCGCGGCGCTGACGAGCTGCGTCCGTGACGGGGTGGCAGCCTGTTTCTGCCCTGGAAGAAGCTTCTGCTGTGAGTAACTTTGCCAGAACTTTGCTGCAAGTTTCTTTTTCATCTTCATGACGATTTGCTTCTCCGTGCAGGATTGCTACAGCTGCTGCAGGTTTTCCCTGTCCGAAGGTCAGGGTGAGCCTCTCTCTCCAGAGAAGAGCAGAACGGGTGGAGAGAGAAGCGGTGGGATGTGTGGGCTCGTTCAGGTGAACACCTGAATAACTACACGTGGGGGAAAAACTGAGTGGCCAGCTCTCTGCTGACTCTGTTCTCCTACATGGGATGAGTCTGTACATTAGCAGGGATAACCAGGATGAGGAAGATGAAGAAGCTCACATCTGCCTCCGTACACATATCAGGCCAGGGATTTAAATCTGTCACCAGTGCTTCTTTCCAAATGGCCGCGCTTCCCGCAGTGGCTGTCCCGTGAATGGCGAGGCACCTCTTTGCACCTGTTTTATAACATAGAAACAAAATATTCAGGGCATCCAAATAGTTTATACCCCAACAAACATATTCTGGCACTGGGCGCATGAGTTTCCATCTCATTAAGCTGTTGGCAAAGCTTTGGTAATTCCAGTCACTGATACAGTGCAGGATTTATCCGTCAACACAACCAGTTCTGTCAGGGCAGAGCATCGCTGTTTTTTCTCAGCAGTTTTGTGTTTATAATTGAGGGTAAAAGAGTGTTGAAATGTCACTTCATTGGGTGCTTCTCTGTTGTTAGAACAAGATCTCACAAGGTCTTAAAGCAAATGTTGGAGGATTTCTGTACAGTGAATACAAAGTGGATTTCTACACCTAAGCTGTAAAGAGAAATTGTTTTCAAATCTAGTGTTGTTTTTTTTTTAATACAAAACCTGGCATTGATTCCAAATTTTATAGGGGCGAGAAGGCTTAGCTGATGAGTAACAGAATATAGAGTCTCTCACTTGTAGGTCACTAGATCACCTGCTGCCCAGGTTGGCTTTGACAGCGTTATTGCTGTCTCAGAGCTGTGTGTTGGCCTGTGTGAAATCAGTTGCTGGTTTTGGTCCGTTTCGGTGGGATGTGTGGGCAGACAGATTGTCTGTATCACAGCTGGTCCCTTTTTTGGCACGCAGGAGATATGCCAGGAATTAAAGAGTCTTTGGAGATTGTGGTGTCCTCTGGCTCCTCAGAACGAATCAATGTAGGTAAGGCATGAAGCATTTTGATGAAGGGGTGGTGTACCGATGCCAGTAGGCCTGGGAAGTTTGCTTTCAATGCTGTTACAGATTTTAAGGGGTCTTGCACGCGAGAAAGAGAAGTCTGCCCTCCTTGCCTTGTATTACATTATGCAGCTTGAGATAGGCATATACAAAATTCATTTTGGAGGTCCATTGTCCAGTCCCAGATAGAAAGGAATGTTTTAGTAGGGCTTTCGTAAATTTGTTATGCTTTATCAAAGCTTCTATTGTTTCATCATTAAAACAGGATTATCCCTCAGGGATTAGCCATTCTGCATGGGTCAAGAAAACAGCAACGCACCATTTTTGTAGTAAACTTCTGACTGCAGAGATGTATTGTAAAATGGTTGAGGTAAGGGGGACGCCTTACTATCCAAGAGGCACAGCAATGCAGACTTTTGGAAATATGACCCAAGAGGAGCTTTTACAAATGTCAGTTCAAGCGTCTTTGACTCTTGAACACATGGGAGACTTCTAGTGGGCTGTCTGCACCTGGCACCTCGAGCACACCTTATCATTCAAACATACTATCTCCAAGGCTCCTGTAGTTGAATAGTCTCTGTTGTTGATGTAAACCTAAGGGGGTGAATTTGGAGTTTTTCCACATTCTAAAACAAGCAGTCAGGAAAACCTTTTAATTTACATAAGAATCTTCTGTAATTAACACAAGTTGACCCCACAGGCTTTCTTGAACTAATTCCCTAAATCTGTCAGATTTGTCTTTGCAAGATCTCATTTTCACCCTCAGATTATCTCCTTTCTTCCAGAAATTTATTACATCTCATGTATTCTTTTCCATAAGACTATGACTCAGATTTAAGTTCAACTCATCTAAAAATTACTGCTAAACATAAGATAGCTTTTACAGCTGCCATAGTGTCCAGATGTTTAGAACATCTTTCCCTGTGTTTTGGCTGGGCAGAGAAAATTTCACAATAGCAGTGAGTGGTTTCGTGTGTTTTTTGTGAGTGCACTTTCTCTATTGCTCAGTTGCATATTCTTGCATTCCTAATATAAATATCCTCATTTTTTAATAAGGTCTTGCAGGAGAATTGTGGAAAGAAATGCTGAAGCAGCTCTTTTAATCGGGTAGATGTATTGCGTTGTTGTTTAGTTGCGACAAGAAGACTATGATGAAGCTGTTCTTAAACTCTTTGACTAGAAGTTCACTCTGCAGAATTAACTTGGAGAGAGGTGTAAGCTGAAATGGCTGATAAAAAAATGCCTGGGAAAATCCTTTTAGTACTTTTCTTGCTTCACTCACAGTAACATTCCCCAGAGATATGTATCTGTCATCTTCTTTCTCTAGGTCTGCAAGTGAGTAAAATCCAAAGTGCTCAGTGCTTAGCTATAGGTTAGAGGATCAAGTGCAGTGTGAGCAGCTAACAGGACACGTAGCCCGTCTTTCCCCGCACACCTCACCCCCAGCAAAGCGAGCTCCTGCAAGCAGCCTGTATGCTTGCAGTGTGCTCTGCAAGCCGCTGTGCCTGGCTCTTCTGGAAGTGCTACGGCGTCCAGGGCCTTGGCTCCAATTAGCCCCATCTCTGTTTCAATAGGTAGAAATCCCAATGAAGTACTTCTGCTGACTGCATCTGAGGAGGTATGACCTGTGAAGAGAGTATTTCTGGTATGAAGATCAGGAGCTATTTAAGCTGTAGACAAAAAGTCCCATCTCACTGTCCACATGGAAGTCCATGGGAA
>NW_020448866.1:4145-5165 GCF_003343035.1 Apteryx rowi | reverse complement strand
AGCCTCCCTTAGAAGGCATCGCCCAAGAACACACCTGCCCGTCTCAAAAGGCCACCTCTCCACAAGGCCTTCACTCCTCCAAAGAGCTTCCAGCATGCTAACATCCAGCCAGCTATGAGCAACCCCCACAGCCTCCTCCTCCCTCAGCAAACACTGCTGCAGAGGAAAGCTCTTCCTAGCAAGAGCAAACGAGAGGATAGGAGGAAAAAAAAAAAATGCAAGGTTTTCATCTCAGAGCAAGCAGAAATACTCCCTGGCCTTTAGTCTGGATCCTGGCTGCACATCCTGGCAAGAGCTGAGGAAACTCAAGGCCTGAACCTCAGTGCACAGAAGGCAGCAGGCTGCCAGCATCCMTGSCTCAYGCCACCAGGGCAGCCTGGGCCCTGCSAGCCAAGGCACATCCTCACCTCGCAGTGCTCCCAATCTCTCCATCCTGGCGGCACTCCCCACGCACAGCRCTGCTCTCTCCAGACAGCTCTTCCCGCGTGCAACACACAGACACTGGGGCCATCACCCATCCCCACCACAGGCCATCTGCCACCACTGTGACATCCTGCACCCCCACCCCACACCTCACAGAGAGTTGCCAGCCAACATGAAYCTCTGCAGCAGGGACACACAGGGCATAGCACCACACATRGCAGCAGCCAGGGCACGCAAAGGACCCCAAAACACACAAAGACCAAYTCTCCAGSCCTTCCWKTTGCTTCYAGTCCTCCAAGGCCTTGCAACAGGCACTTCCTCTCAACAGCCACGCACAGCCCTGCACCCAGTCACTTCCCACCTCCAGGAGGCAGAGAGCAAGTGCTCTCCCAGGGGCTCAGCAGGCCAGCTCTTRCCTCTYGCTTTTGCCTCACAGGCACTCACATGCTTCTGAAAATGACAGCAGGATGCCACTTCCTGTTCCAGGGCTTAGGTAAAGAGAACAGCCCAGGGAACAGCTTCACTGGAAAGGGTGGCTGACACTGTCCAATCTACTCAGCACTGCACCCTGCATCAACCTGATGCCAGACCTCTGCT
>NW_020448866.1:0-1535 GCF_003343035.1 Apteryx rowi | reverse complement strand
GGAATAAAATGTGTGCCAGATGATGGGGAACATCTACTTCTGCTTGATTAATGAGTTGCATTTCTGTATTGCTGTAGAGCTCTGCAGGGGTCAATCTCTCCTCTGAGTACACACAACAAACCCAGAAGTGACCTCAGCACCAGCATCCAAGCCATGGGTCTTCTCCTGACCTGTCAACTGCTCAGGTAGAAAGGACCTCACAAGCACCTTTCCAGCCACAACTCTGCTGCTATCCAATCAGTTCATCACTCAGAAGTAACCTCACGCTTAAGACAGCAGGGCCCCACGCCCAGGCAGAGGGAGAAGCCTTCCTGTAACTCACAAGTCTGGTTCCTTCCCCAAGGCTGAACAAACCCAGCAAATCCTCTACACATCCAGGACAACCAGCATTCTGCTGTTTTATGCCCTGACAATTGGAGACACGCGGAAGGACTCAGGCCAGAGCATCTCGGCTGGTGAAACCAGCACAGCCACAAGTCAGCAACTCTCCACCCTGACCTAGGAGCATGGAAAGAACAACGGCAAGTGGGAGCACTGGCCATTAATCCACTTTCAAGGCCCCTGACAAGCAAAAGCACCCCCACTTACAGAGCTGCTCTGGAAACACCCTCCAAGCTGCTGCCAGGGTCACAGGTCTCAGGGCAAAGCAAGAGGCAAAGAGCAAAAACAATGGCTAAGGCACTGCGTGACATGCGGGGACAGCCTCTCTCAGAGCCACTCAGAATTGCCGTTTTCAGAACAAACGAGACCATTGGGAAGGGCCCCTCGCGAGGACGCCAGCAGCCTGCTCACACTTTGCCCAGCACCTCCCAAACGCAGCTCTGAGCAGCACCTGGGGGCTGCGCTGGCAGCAGCAGCTCAGGGAAATGCTTCCAAATGGGTCTCCGACCCCCRGCAGGGGCAAAGCTTCCTGCCCCCCAACCCCAGCAGCCGCCCTGGCCCAGCTGCTCGGGGCAGGCCGCCACGTCTGGCTGCAGGGCAGCTCCCCACTCTGTCCGCGGTTGCTCTGTGCCGTGCTCACGGCCCCACCAGCCCCTGCTGCAGCTCCTGCAGGAAAGCAGCCCCATTGCCAGCACTGTTGCCCCCGCCCCGGCGGGAAGGCACCCGCTGGCAGCTGAAGGTGCCCACAGCCCCACCAGCCCCGCTCACACCTGCTCTTGCCCTCTCACTCCCGGCAGCTTGGCTCCCGCTCCCCTTTCACGGCTGTTTTTCCACATGCCACGCTCTGATTGGCTGACAGAGCCACCAGTCAAACCCTGCCCCAGCCTCCTCCCCTGGCTGGCCAATAGGAGGGCAGTACTGGGGGCAACGCCATAGCAACACTGCGGCCCTGTGTGACCCCACGGGCGGCTCCTCCCCCTCCCCCGCGGTGAGGCGCCATGTTGTGGGCGGCAGTGCAGGGCAGTGCGATGCGTCGCAGGTCCTGGGGGCAGCGCGGCCCCGTGTGGCTGGGCTGTGTGGGGCCCTGGGGCATGGCCGCTGCCCTGCCAGGGCTGGGCTCTGCCTCAGGGGCCCTGCGGGGCTCCTGGCTGCCC
>NW_020448865.1:3762-4760 GCF_003343035.1 Apteryx rowi | reverse complement strand
CTCATTCTCCTGCCATGAATCCCTGTAAAATCCTGGTTTACTATGGGTGGCAACCTTGAGTTGGGAAGCTGCTCCGAGTCACTCCAAAAGCCTTCCCTGCTCCATGCTGACCAAACTCGTTCCCTCAGCCTCTCCTCACAGGACAAGTGCTCCAGCCCCCAGTCACCTTGGGGGCCTGCAACTGAAATCACTCAGAGTGATCTGTAGTGCTCTTCTACAGGGCCCCCAAGGGATGCAGTATGTGACGTGCCTGAACTCAGGCCTTTCTTCAAAGRTGGAGCCAAAAATACACCCAAGGAACTGCACCACAAAAGGGCCTCTGCTGTGCTTGTGAACTCTGTGGTCTCCATAGGACGAGCTCAGAGTGCCAGAGTGATCTGTTAGGGAGCAAGGGCTGGATCCAGGGCTCATCTCTTGGTGAGCAGTGCCAGTGGAGATGGGGAATGGTCTCTCAATTGCCTGCTCAGGGCTGTGCCACAGGTGACAGTGCTGATGAGAGATGCCCATGCTTCTGGAGGGGAATCTTAGGTACCAGGAGAGCTCAGGGGATCTCCAGGGACATCATGTGCCTTGGGGTGGGCAGTGAGTGGAGCCTCACACAATGAGGGACAGTCCATAGTGGAGTAACCAGAAGGTGAAGCACTAAACCCAGGTATGGATATGGAATCAAGTGCTCTGCAACCCGTGGAGAGGCAGTGGGGACCCAGGAGGCCCAGGGAAGGGGCACTGGAGAGTGATTCCTGCACCCTCAGTGAAACACCACAGGCTGGAGCTAGTGCACRCCCAAACACATCTCCTGCCATTGCAAAYGCCCTGGGCTCACTCTGAGCACAGGCCATGAGCTCCAATGGGTGGCGGCAGTATCAGTGGTGGTGAGCCCTGTCCAGCTGGTTTTGCTTCCCACCCTGAGCAGCACGGCCAGCGCAGAGTCAGGAGTCACCCTGTGGCCTCAGGGCCCCACAGCCCACTCGCTCTGCAGAGCAGCACCACCAGCCCAG
>NW_020448865.1:0-1242 GCF_003343035.1 Apteryx rowi | reverse complement strand
TGCCTTTCCCAGGAGACCTCCATTTGCCTGCAAGCACACTGGTGGGTGCTCCCACACTGCTGTTCACACACAGGAGCTGCCTGCTGGCCTTTTGCCTCTCCCAGGCCCTTTCCAGCCCATCTCAGCCCCTCCTCAGCTCTCCCCACCTCCCCTCTCCTCTCCCCAGACCACCCAGCAGAGAAGCCCAGGCTGAGGGTGGCCCCGCAGAACTGCCCACCGCAGGCGGCTGCAGAGCTCTGGGCACTTGCACCAAAGCCCCAGCCCCTGTCCAGGACAGCACCAGAGTCCTGGTCCCGGGGCTGCTCAGGCAGATCCTGCTGCCCCAGAGAAACAGATGCCTGCCCTGAGCTGGTGCACACAGGAAAGGGTTTCTCTTGGTGTTCTTCCCCTGCACACACATACACCCCTACTCCCTCCTGGATGTCTCTGCTCCCAGTGAGCCTTTTCCCAGGGGAGTGTGTCCGTGCTGGGCTGGCCAGTCACTCCTGTACCCCTCCCCTGTGCTCCCCGAAGGGCACCGGGCTGGCAGTGCTGCTCTGCAGAGCAAGCGGGCTGTGGGGCCACAGGGTGAGTCTGCACGGGCTCTACTGCTCAGGGCAGACCCAGCTGGACCAGCACCGTTGTGCCTGACCACCCTCTCCCAGGCTCTGTGGCTGTGGACAATGCTTGAAGCAAACACAAGGCTTTTCAAATGGCTCAGGAGTGTTCACATGTGTCATTTGGCAGAATGAATGTGGGCTTTTTTTCCTTTTCGATGACATGAACCACTCTTGAGGCTCCCTTCCCTGTGSCTGYTGGGTCCCCACTGCTTCKCCTGAGATTTCTGAGCTCTCATTCAGTGCATTCTTCGGTTTAGCCCTTTACCTTTGGGCGACTCCACTTGGTTTTGGGAGTCTCCACTCACTGCCCATCCCAGGCACATGCTGTCCCAGGAGATCCCCTGTGCTCTCAGGGTGGCTCCATATTCCCTTCCAGAAGCACAGACATCTCTCACCAGCCCTGTAATATGGCAGACAGTCCCCAGGAGACACCACTTGACCACTCACCTGCTCCAGGGACACTGGGCACCCACAAGTTACAGCTGACTCCAGCCCTCCTTCCCAAACACATCACCCTAGGAGCTCATGCCCCATAGCCCAAGGAAAACCCAAGCACAGCAAAGGGCCTTTTCGGGTGCAACTCCCTGAGCACATTCTTGGCTCCAGCTTGGGAAGAAGAGCCCAACCTTCAGGCACTGTCCTC
>NW_020448864.1:1305381-1308429 GCF_003343035.1 Apteryx rowi | reverse complement strand
AAGAGCAGCAGTGGGTAATAGTCCGAAGCGTGGACGAGCCTTGGCAGTCTTTCCATGACGTCTCTCACACGAGCCCCCGGCAGGCCACAAACCTCTCTAGACAAGAGGTCAGGTCRGCAGATAGATGCCTCCGTCCCCTGCAGCAGGGAGTCCCCCACAACAATCACCCGCCGCTTTTTCCGGGTGTTCCGGCAGGGCACAGTCTCACCATTCCATTCTTACTTCTCCAGTTTGTCTGGAAAGAGCCCTTGTGAGTAAACTGTAATGTTTTTATTAGTAGTAGTCCTGCTCATGAACAAAGACCTATGCAAGCCTCTTGACAGAAGAACTGTAATCTGAAGAGTGCTTTTATTGTGAAGACTATACTGCAAGGACCAGTGTTTCCTCCAGGAAAAAAAACAAAAAAACAAAAAAACAGTGCCTGGATGCCTGGATCCTAAAGCTTTTTTATTTTTATATCTGTGGTTTTCTGATGTCTATTTTTGGCCTTCTCCTTTTTCAGACTGATCTGGTGAATACTATCGGTGAGAGTGCTGCCTTGGGAGCAGCTGGAGTTGTTCTTTGGGGGAGTATGCAATATGCCAGTTCAAAGGTAAGTGATGTTGGTTTATTATTATTTAGGAATACCCTCAACAGTTCTTCTCTACCACCAGCCAGTTCTGTGCTTTAGTTAGGCCCAAAAGTCTCATTCTTGCAGAGCAGAAAAAATGGAGTTTGGCGAGTTAGGGGGTGCTCTACCTAGTCATTAGTGGAAACTGTGTTGAAATGACAGATGGAGAATAATGTCACTACAAGAAAAAGCCTGCTTTCTCCTCTTCCTCTCCTCAGGTGTTCATAAATAATCCATCTGTAAGTGATGGAGGGGGCAAGGTATCCCAGTACTGCTGGAATTGCTCCAGACATTAAGCGTATTTTTAAATCAGGTAGTGTGTGTTTTCATAGGAGGCATGGCAGGCTGGCTCACGCTTCACCCTTGTGGGAAGAGCATCATGCCTGAGCCTGGAAGGGGCTTTCGTGCCCTCTCTGCTTTTGATGCAGTCTGTCGTCCTCCTGCTGAAGTCTCTGGCAAAGCACCACCTACTTCAGCACAGGAAGAAGAAAACCTGAACTAGAGCAACAGCCAGAGGATTTCAGAGCTTTTTAGCCACAGTTGCAACAACTTCTATGCCAGTTTCTGAAAAAGATGCAGCTGCTAATAAATTGAAGGAGTTAGAGTGTTTGGGATCAAAGCTATGAATCAATATGTGCTTTAAAGCCTAACTGTGGCACATTGCTCCTTTTCAACAGCTACCAGAAATCTCTACATAAGAAACTAGTTAGTCTTAGATTAACATACAAACTCTCTTTCTGTTTACTAGGACACACCCCCTTCCCTCAAATCACTCTAAAACACTGTGTATTGCTACTAAGCACCGAAATAGAGAATATAATAAAAGTTAATATTTTGCTAATCTTACACATGGAAATAATATCACTTAAACCAATAGATTACTCCAATATGTAAATCCAACAAGAATTATCTCAGTATCTTACTTTAGCTCCAAACAGTTTTGTACTAGTATTTTATGAAACATATGGAATTTGGCCATAATGTTAGCTACTGAGTAATTTGTCACAGTCTTTTATTTTTTATAGGAAAGCTGTTCAACTGTGAAACGTTACATTGACGGCCCCTTAGGGCATTATGTCATTAATGTGACTTCTGCAGCCAAACTCTGTAGCAAAGTCCTGTGCAAGAAGAACGGAAGATGTATCCGCAAAAACAGTGGCTCCTCTGCTTACCTCCATTTGTCACCCAATAATTTTAAGATTCAAGTCCATCACTCTGAGATGGGCCCAAGATTCCAGGTGACTGGAAAACTGAGCCTGAAAAATACAGAAGCCATGAGGCAGCGATTCATGTGTCAGTGTTACCAAGGCTGGACAGGAATATTTTGTGAACTGCCTGACCAAAGGCTAATGGAGCGCTGGGTTCACTTTGTGTTCAGCAGGTCAAGAAAACAGAAGCTTTATATCTTCCTCTTAGGAGCCATGCAGCTTCTTCTCCTTTGTACTGCACACTAAATTTTTCTGAAGTAGTGCAACGAAATCAGAGATGGTGCCACTAAAACTTATATTCTTTAGAAAGTTTATATTACAAAGGGAAATAGTATTACTGATTAAATAATTTTATTCTGTTTTGTTCATGGTCCCAGTCCTTCTGGAATTGCTCCAGATATTAAGTGTATTTTTAAAGCACCCCTGCTATTTTTGGAACAGCTCCTTTACTGCTAGCTCAGTTTTTACTTATGCCTTAAACAAATAAACCTTCTGCTGCTACAGTGGAAGTTTTGCCTGAGTAAAAAAAGTTGAATAAAGCTGTATAAGGACTCATCTATGTACGAACTTAAAAAAGGACCCAGATCCTCTTTGTTTCAGGGCTGGATGACTTAACACATGGTGATGAGGAGATTTTTCATGTGGACCAGGCATCCCAGTCCGTTCACTACAGCTCCTGCTGAAATGAAATGGGGTGTTTTGTGTGAGCAGCCACAGTGTCCAGATCCACATCCACCACAAGTTACTGATTTCACTGCTTCCCTAGAAACCTCTGCAGAGAAAATGTGAAGAGTGCAAGAATTATACATTGGTGCACATATTTAAAATATATATATTCAAGTCCTGAAGCTGATTTGTGTTACTTCTGGAGGTATCAGTATTTCCAGTGATATTTTTGTCCCATCAGTTTCAAAGGTACAGTTTGACTAAAGCGAGATCATCTCTGTGATTTCCAGTCATTTGGTCAAATGTTCATTTTCCCACAACTGCAGTCAACCAGCAGAACTTATGTGCATTTAGATCAGGGCTCCTGAGCTTTGTCCTGGCAGGTGGCACTTCACAAAGTTGCTGCCAAGGCAGAAGAAAGGACACGTCTCCTTTTTCCTCTGCCCACCTGGAAAGCAAGCAGCCTCGCGCTTTCTCTCTCTTCTTAGCCAGGCCCCTTTCTTGATATTGGCCTAAATTACTTTAAACATTACCATGTCTCTGTGCATTATAATTTGCCTGGGT
>NW_020448864.1:1220841-1305322 GCF_003343035.1 Apteryx rowi | reverse complement strand
AAAAAAAAAAAAAAAAAAAAAACTTTCCTTCATTTTCTAGGGCCAGATTCACAGCTGGTGTGAGCTGTGGTGCTCAGGTTCACTCCAGCCAAGGACCCAGAGTATGACAGAACTGTAATGGATATTTTAAGGCTGCAGTGATCACTTTAAACCTAGACACTGAAGAAGGAATGACTTCATTTAAATAGAGATTTATTGCTAGCCATGGTGTTTTGAATCACTCTGTAATGACATGTTGTGCTGAGAAGCCACGGAAGAGATTTGCCACTGACCTTTTACTTTATAGCACGTAACAGCAATGGATGACAGCAAAGTGAAGGTAAAAAAAATCATTTTTTAGTGTGGGAGAGAAGGAATTAAAATGCAAGTTTAGGAAAACTGAAAGCTGTTAACACAGAATCAAGCTAGAGTGTTTACTTTTTTTTTTCTTGATTATGTATATTCTGCTTTAGCTCCTTTTTTCAGCTGAGTTTGACAAAGTTCAGGGGAAAGTTACTGGTACTTTAATGTAGTAAGTGCATTGAAACCATTCGCTCATTTTTACTAAATACCTGTCATCAGTAATAGATCTGTATTTAAACTGGATGTTTCTGCTTTGTAGAACACTAACCTGCGTTCTAAAACCATGATGTGATGTGAAAATATTATAATGTCATGGGTTGTGTCACTGAAATGTGTTTTAAAAATGTTGTGTGTGTCACATTGTAAAGTGTTTCTATTATTTCTATAGGTACATAAGAATAAACTGTTTAATGACTTATATACAAAATTTATTTGGATAACATAAATTCAATTAAACTGATATAAGCTCTTAGTCAGCTAAAGTTCTGGTACTTTGTGGGAAATTTATACAAACAATACAAAGGCTGTGAGTGAAGTGGCAATTTTCCTGATTCAGCCTGTGATGTATATTCCCTATTAGTGTACACTGACAGAACCTTACTAAAGTCCCTAGGGCTTTGTCAGTTTATCTCAGGTGTAAATCTGTGCAACAGCTCTTCTTTAGTCTAGGCTACCGTCTCACACACAGGAGTATATGAATGTCTATAGCAGCACATCTGCCTGGATACAGAGGTCTTTGGATTTGGCTCAAATATTTCTGCAAAGAACTGCAAGGCCAGTTCTGCACCCTGATCACCAAACTGACTTCAGTAGATTTCTCTGGGTAAAATCAAAATCAGAATTTGTTCTGAGCTCCTTAATCACTCTTAATGGAACTAAGCACTTAAGTGAATGTACTTTTACAGTTTTTTTTATATTTCAGCTAGCTAGCACCTTCTTCTGGCAATAAAATAAGATTTATTGTTAGAAAGTAAGTGTCTTTGAAAGTTCTTTACAACTATAGCTGCCACTAACAGGGTTGGAGGTAGTTGGGTTGCTGACTGAGGGCAGGCAGGGGTTGTGCAGCTGCATGTAGGGGTTCCCACATTTTGCATGCTCCCAGGTAGATCACTGACTACACCAGTCAGTACCGAAGCTGGGATGCATTTGTCCCTGTTAGCCACACTGGTGAATATGCCTTGCCTGGTCAGAGGCAATAGAGCCCTACAAGGTCGCAGTGTGGCACTCGGCCAGTGCCCTGCATTGGCTGAGCACAGAGTGGCACCATGTGAGGCTGGCCGTGTGGCCTGATGCTCAGCAGGGCCATGCAGGACCCATCTGCCCCAAAATCAAAGGAGGCCATACACTTGTCTGCTCCCTTCCCTTCTTTTGTGGGTGCTGTGCTCATTGGAGGACCCACCACACCTCCGCTGAAGGGCTTACTGATATTCTGGCATATTTTTTTTCCATTTCTTGCTGAGAAATGTGAAGTAGGTTGACCTTGATAATGGACAGTTTTCAACTTCAGTTACCACTAAATTAATATTAGCTTCCAAAATAAATGATGGACTAATCGATTCACTTAATCTAGGTCTAAAAACTCAAATCTATTTCAAATGAATAGGCTTTCTCCAAAAGCTCAGCTACCTGGAAGACAGGGGAGATGTATCTCCTCATTAATTTTTTCCATTTCATTGATGCTCCCACCACTATCCCACCATTCCCAACACTATTATGCAGTTACAGTCTTGACAATTTATTTCTTTATAAGTGTATTTCTGTCTTTGATAGTACTTCCAATAAAATCTGACTCCAGATGCTACAGTAATACAAACAATAAATAGCAAATGGCCTATTTGCAATTGCTGTGGTAGGTCTTACATGACCATACTGGTGCACATAATTTAACAAAGACTTTTTCTGGTCCAGGTGGATGGTCAAGTCTTTGAAGATACACTCTTCTATTTCTATCTGTGTTAGAATTATTTGGAGGAGGGAGAGTTACAAGCAGCAGAGAGCTGTGCTACAAACCTTTATGCTGATCTCCTTAGCTAGAGCCAGTTTTTAAAGCAGAGTTGATACTCAGAAATGGGCATTTGGTTTCCTGAGATGATAGAAATCAAAATTTTCTGTATTCTGTCTGGACCTCCTCCACCAGGATATTAATGTATTTGGATCCCATATCTGTAGCTCTTCCCAAACGCTGACCTGTGGAGCCATGTAATCTTCTACCTCTCATCAGGGGATTAACAATACCAACAGAAGCACAACAGACAGATTTCCAGATTTTTAAAATTTGCTGATTTAACATTCTGAAATTTTGAAATTTGGGGAAATGCTTTGTTCATTTCTTCTTTCTCTCTCACCACTGCCTCACTGCCTGTAAATGTAAACAAAGCAATAAAAACATTTGTTTTTAAAGTCATCTTATTAATGTTAGGTGATTGTTCATTCCAGGAATAAAAACACCTGATCTGTGCACCCAGAAGTCTGAGTGATCAGCAAAAACATGAATGGGTGGACAAAAATTATACCGTCTGGAGGGTCATGATCTTCTACACTCAATTTATCCTGAGCTCCCATTAAAGTCTAATGAAAGCCCTCGTGGATAAATTTGTTCCATGGTGGGTTTTCTATTTCTGTATATTATCTCTTTTGCATGTCTGGAAATATAACTAACACCAACCTTAATTTATCAGTGGGGAAGCCATGTGGCAAGCAAGAAAAAGGCAGAGTTATTTCAGTGAGCTATTGTACCTAATATATGGTTGTATGTTTTGAGCAAGTATGGAAAGGCTGGGGCTCAATTTGCTCCACTTCAGTGTCTGACAGGCAGATGTGTGGGGCTGCAGACACAGTTTGACAGCAATACCAGCTTCGGGTGCTACCAGCATCTTCTTTCCACTCCCAACCTTTCCTCTGACTCCCATCCCTGTACTGTGGTGTGATGTCCCCTTGCTTTTGTGAGCAGGGCTGTTTGGGTGTCCTTGCTGGGAGCATTGAGTGCTCATCCAGCTAAGAAGTTTCTTGTTAAAAAAGTGCCCTAAACAATGCATTTTTTTAAAGTCTTTCTTTTTGAAAGATTGAGATTCCTTAATCTGACTCATATCATGACTGCTCAAGCAGCTGAGCCAAGGTTATGGGAGTGGGCAAAAGCCATAGTGTAGTGGTAGCAACACCGTAAGCTGAGTATTGCCCCTCAGGGCAATATATCATGAATAAGCAGCCTTGGTATGAACTTGAGGACTCAGTGGGGAGGAACTGGCAGCGTCAGTGGGTGACTCACCCGACCCATCGCACAGTACAGCTCTGCAGTGGTGGCAGCCTCTGCGAGGCCAAGCTGTGGCCAGCCTGGCTCCCTCCCTGCCCTCGGCTCCACTCCCGCTGCCTGGCATGGCCACTGCACCCTGGGCCACCACCAGGCAAGTGGGCTGGAGGTGCTGAGCTGGAAACTCACCCGGGGGCTGGGCTGGAGACTGATTTCTCCTGGATCAGCTCCCTGTACTGGCTCCTTATATCAGTTCACAAGCCATGGCCAGCAAGGGCGGGAGAGAGGCTGCATGTTGCAGCCTCAGTGTCTGGAGAAGCTCACGCTGCTGGGGGACAGAGCGCTGCACATCTGGCTAAGAAGGAGGTGTACAGACATGTGAGGGCCCCTGTGTAGCTCCCCTAAATCTAAGGGCTCTTTAGGGTAACAAGCTAAGACTTAGATATCTAACCAGAGGCCAAAGTCAGGGTAGGTAAGTCTCACCTTAGACAGTGCAGCTCAAAGAACATGAATATTTAAAATATCCTATGGAGTCTCCTTTTGCCCCTGAGTCTTTAAGATGAAAACAAAAGCTGGCTGGCTGAACATAATCAGACCAGCATTTTTGTGTTTCATCAGCTTTTTCCTAATGCAAGGTCTCTGCTAGGGTCAGTGGATTTGTAAAAATGGGAATTATTTTTTAGAGAAAAAAGAGCTAAAATCACTCACATACAAAGCACAAACAGAATGAAAGCTCAGATCAGTTAGTTACAATTTGTGACACTGTTCAAAAACAGGCATGTGTGCATTTTTTCTGTTAAAAATTCCTTGTCAAAATAAAAATTTTTGCTTAAATTAAAAATTGCCTTAGTTTTGCACTAAAAGCAGATTGTGTAGGCAGTGAATTAAAGTTGCACACCATGCATAATAAGAAGATTTTCACCAAAGAAACTTTGATACACTTAAGGTGCTGTGGCAGCCACAACTTATTTTTGTTTATGTTTCAGGAAAAGTAATTTCCTGTCAATCTGTGCCAGACTCAGAGAGTGGGAATATTTGCAAACACAGGTTACTCTAAAAATAAGTTGGAAATGATAGTTTTGTGCACTTCGAAGAATGATACAGGCTGGGAACAGTACAGCTTCTCAAAGACAAAAATCCAGTCCTTAAAAAAGAAAACAAAGCAATGTCACATACTCTTTAATAAGATTAAAACCACTAGAATGTTTTTACAGAAACTAAGCAATGGCACTGTTCACTTTTTACATACCATAACATGCAGCAGTCAAGAGCATTTAGATGTCAAATTAGAGGAGAGGTGGGAACTTTTTTGGTAGCTTCATAAAGTAAAAGTAAGAATGTATTTGAGATTTAACTTTGTGATTTTTAATAGATACAATATACCAATTTATCCCTTATTTAATGTCACCAAAGTAATTTCAAGGTTGTATTTTCCTGATTCAGTGAATATCTCGTTTAAGCTGCAATAAGAAAACATGACTAAACATATCCATGTGTATATTTAAATATATACATTTATTATATTGATCTTTGCCCCAGAAAGAGCAGAAGAGTTAACCCAGGAATGAGGCTTTGTTTTCCGTCATGTGGAAGCAAGCTTAGAGGCAGTTACATAACCTTATAACTTGGCACTTATGGTCTTTGCAGAGGTTCAGATTATGTGTATTATGTAACCTAGTTTACACAAGAAGCCAAAAACATCCAACAAGCTAAAAATAAGCAGTCTTCTGTAATTTCAAATGGCAATATTTCAAACTTCTTTAGTATGACTGCTCTTATTTTAACAATAAAAGTGGTCCCTTCAGACAATTTATTTATTTTTTGTCTTTGGCAATGTTTTACTACACTGGCAGTCTGTTTTCTCAGAGAGATTCAAAGCTACTTTCTCATTTTTCCATTACAGCAAGACTCTTCTGTTTTTTATTTAAGGTGCTCTCCTTTTGTGTTTGTGAAAAGAAACCTGGAATATTGTTTCTGCTTTTTCTGACATTTGTGAGCAGCTTTTGGAAAAATGATGTTTTTTTCTGTGCTAGTAATAACATTTTCAGTTAATTAGCAGGTTATTAAGCCTATTTGTTATGTTGCTCCTTCAGACACTGGGTTTTCAGGACAGAACACAAACTATTTATTTTTTGCCTTACTATAGTTGCTGCTTACCTTGGTTTTGTGGCCACTCACTTAATATTTCCCTCCAGTAAGAGACAGGTATGCTAGGGAAACCCTATGGGACTGGTAAGTCAGTCCCTGACTGCAGTAAGGGTAGTGGATCCTGTACACAGAGGGTGGCTGCCTTTTCTTAGGCTGACATTTGCTTTCACCTCGTATCACTATCCCTGTCCTCCTGTGTATGACCGCTCATGCTTCTCGCTATAAGGAATGGTCCGGTGGAGGTGAGCTTCAATA
The DNA here is from genome assembly GCF_003343035.1 of Apteryx rowi. Taxonomy (NCBI): domain Eukaryota; kingdom Metazoa; phylum Chordata; class Aves; order Apterygiformes; family Apterygidae; genus Apteryx; species Apteryx rowi. Next base: position 1,299,330 of record NW_020448864.1, on the reverse strand, counting down.
TATGCATTTTAATGTTCAGGGAATTTGACCCTTCATTTTTGCACAGGGTTCCCAATGGGCTTGTTAAAACAGACCCTCTCCAAATGCCTTCTTCCCCCCTTCAGGCTGCTCTGGGTCAGTGGGCACAGGGAGCATATTTGCCTGCTCATGTGGTAGGAGAAGGCCCAAGGTGCTGGTGGTGGCCGTTTGCTACAAGACTTGTCTAAATGGGAGAGTCCCAGCCCCTTCTGGCCTTCCTCCTGCTCTTTGGCACCCAGAGCAGGCTGCGGCAGGAGCGCTGCTGGGGGCACCGCATGAAGGTGAGATACAAGCCGGTCTGGCAGGGGGGACAGGACGGAGGCAAGGACACTTCGCAAGTCTATCAAAGGTGCTTTTTCAAGCTTCTGAAATTCGGTTATGCACAAAGGTCTCGCCCAATGGTCGACATAGTGCTTGAGCCCTTCAGCCCTACGATGGTAAGTGATGCTGGTAGTTAATTTGGGGTTAATTTGCACAAGTGTGAACTGAAATCCTTTGGAGACTTCAGACTGTTCTATGGACAAGTGCTCTTTTCTTAAGTTTCAGCATCAAACTTTGTTTTGTGCACTTTGGACTAATCACAAATGTTTTAAACTTAAGAGAACGGAGAAATAAGACAAACGCTCCTTGGGCTTCTGTAAGAATTTAGGTATTGATGTATGTTGATTGGGATGGAATAGTGTAAGTACTGAGGTTGCATTCATTCCTCAGCAGCAGTACTCAGAAGGGTCTCCTAGCTCTCTGACCCCACTCTGAGTATACTTTGATCAGGACCTGATAATAAACTGACCTGATTTCAGTGAAGATGCTAATTTGAGTTGTGGAGTTCCCCACTCACTTTGGACAGAAAGCACTTGATTTTTCTGAATATGATCTCTTATTTTTGTGTGTGTGTGATTCCTCCACTCTTAAAGGGGCACAACCTCATCTGATTTAAGATAATACATCATTTTTGATTTGCAGTAGCTGAAAACCAGACATGAACTATTCATATTTGCTTTGTTCGTTCTCAGATTTTTCCTTTTAGGCTAGCACTAATCCTTTAGTTCCTAGCACCCACCCGCTGTTGCAAGGATGGTCAGCAACAATTCCTTAAAATATCCTCTCTGTGCTCACAGTGAAGCAGCAGGTCATATGACTTTTGATGAAAGCTGCATGGAGAGGCTGCCTGAGACCATTGCCACTGAGTGAGGCTTGCTAAATTTGTTCAAAGCCTCCTATTAGAATCCAATCCATCCATGAGGCTTACGGAGGTTTACATGACTCCCGGCTTAAAATAATTGCAATAATCCCTTAAATTGACAACGTTGAATTGTATTTCCGCCAACAATAACATTTAGTTCTAATGTAATATTCAGCTGGTGGGGGAAAAAATCAAATGCCTTTTTTGTTGTTGTTGTTGCATTACAGTTATTCTGTAGGAGGAGGAAGAAAGGAATGTCACCCAAATCTGCTGATGCCGGGTACAAGCTGTAATCATTCCAGTCCATGTGTGGGAGTTCGTTCTGCAGACACTGGGGGGGCTGATCTTATCCTAGAGCAAGTACAAAGTCACTCTGCTGGACTCACTGGAAAGTTAGTGGGAGGAGAGTCAACCCCTTCCTGTATGGCAGGGCTAATCTTCTGTTTAATTTCTGTGAAAAGAGTATGTTCAGAACATTAATTATCATTTATTTGCTTTTTCAATTGGGATTTACCATACAATTGGATCAGGAAAATGGACAGAGAGTAAAACTATTTCTTAAGAGAATCATTTCAACACAATTTAACACGCTATGAAGAATAAGGTAGCACTAATTTGTTGGTATTTGATCTTTTCTCTCAGTAGCTGCAGAACTGCAGGAAAAAGAGGATGGTAATAACATTCCATTAAGCCCATTCCTGGTCCAAAACCACCCTTCATCCACACTGTGTGGGCACACTAGATGCCCAGAAAAGCAGTGAAGCCCTCTGTAGAGGGAGAGCCCAAGGAGTTTTCATGTCTTAAAATGGGCCCACACTTGTTTTTTTGCACACAGCCTAAGTCAGGTGGCTGTGCTGTGGTCCTCTAAGCACATCTACCAAACTTGGCTCTTCATAGTGTGGTTATTTTGAACTACCAATAAACGAACAGTCAGCAGCGTCACAGGAAACCTGGACATCCTGGGACTCAGAGTTTAAGCCAGCTCCTGAACACAGAGTTCATGTCATGCTGCTGATGTAACCCTAGAGAGTGAATTGCCTTGCTTGCAACTAGTGTAATTCTTATAACTTTCTAATATGCTATGCTATGCCAGTATCCAGGCCATTATGCTGATTCTATAGTATAAAAGTCCAAAATAAAGCAAAAGCTACCCTCTTTGGAAAAGATGTACTGGAAAACCTTTGGGATTTAAAACAGGGGGAAAGTTGTGGTATGGAGCACTGAGAACCTTTCAAAACTAGACACAGGCAAAAGAAGCCCTGTCATTATTTCAGTATATACCAGACATTAGTGCAGTCACTGGCGTCAAGAGCATCATGGAAGTACAAAGCTAAGCATAAAGACTGACTTCATGGATGTTTCTGTGAGATATTAAATGAAGCCATTAAACCAGCTTCCTTTTTGCTAGGGCTAAGTATGGATTTAATCTCTGCGTCTGGACCACTGTCAGATGTAGTTGTCTGCAAATGAGAGAGACTTACATAGCATGTAGTGAAGGGGGAGCTGTATGTGCCATAAGGGCACTTGATCAATCTTTTTCATTTTTCCAGCTATCCAGCAGGCCACCATAATGCAAGTGTTCTCACACAGACACTGGGAAAATTCCACTATTGCAGCAAAAGGCGCTGATATGATAGAGACCAGGTTACTATCCTGAGGAAAACTACACAGACTTGTAACTCGTTTGCTAAAATCTGCTCACCTCTGTCTAGCAGTCCCAATCTTTTGTCACAGGAGGTTCAATTTTACTGCAGAATTGCTATCAGTACCTGTCTCCCAACATGCCATAGGTGAGTTAAAATGCTGAATTATAGTTTTTGAATCTTTATTCAGCTTATTGCTCACAGGTGCTATGGGAAGTAACTGTGCTGCAACAGATTCACACTTTAATTTGCAGCATTTTAAGAGTGTCCTGCACTAGATTTGAAATACTATCAAATATATATGTCAGCTCATGCTGCTCAGGGTTTCTAGCATCTTTATTGGGAACATTTTACTGAAATGGTTTGAATCCCAGCTGTATCAGCCCTCATTGTCACTGAGTCATGGTCAGATAACGCTAGGTGAGGTCCTGCTCCATTTTTATTATTCATTATGCTCAATATTCAGTCCCTTACGTTTAATAACTTAACAGAGATACTCCACAGCATCTCTTCCAGGCCACTAGCTAAAGGATGCATTGGTCTAACGAGCCCCCATCCACACAAAGGAAGGTAGAGGATGGCAGCAATGCATCTTCCCATACTGTCCTCCCTCAGGCTGTGGCAAATGGCTTTCAGGGTGATCTTCTCTGTCTCTGGGCTCTGTGCATCTGCAAAGCCTCTGAGCATATTGCCTCCGCATCCAGATTTGGCACTGAAAGCAAGAGTTGCTTCTGATGTTGTGACTTAAACCAGACAAAATTTGTTCCAGCTCATGAGACTTCTGAGTGTATCAGTTTTAGCTTTGTTGATAAAAAGACAACAAAACGATAATTCTATAAAAATCCAGAGATTTTATTGGATCTCTGTGAGTGTGAAAATTCACATTTAAAAAAACCATGCACCTCTGACAAAAGTGTTTGGTGATTGGCTGGCCTGTTGGGACAGCCTGTTTTAAGCCCATCAACTTGTGCTGAGTCAATGTCATATTATTGTTACAATGTTAACTGGAAAGGAAAAAAAAAAAAAACCCTCACTGTCTTTATTCACCATTTATAACTTTTCTAATCCTTTGAATGAATAGAGTAACATCACTGGAATAGAATTCTGTTACAAGATAAATGTCAAGGTTTTGAAGTACATTTCTCAGCTATAGATTAATCGGGGTAGAGAATACAGGACTTACATGATCTGATCAGTGCTTAGACTTTCCCTTATCATTTAGTTGGCCTTTTTTTTTTTTTTTTTTTTCAGCACAATCCTGTGATCTGGTACAAGCAATGTCCTCTGTGTCTATTCAGTTCTGAGCTGTATGTTTTAAGCTGGTTTTGCTTAGACCTAGCTAGAGCTGTTTGCTGTCTAATATAAGGTCGCACTTGCTTCTGTCTATTGGGAATTGCTGCCTGTTGTGCTTTTTGACTGTCAGCTGGACACCAAGGCAGGCTGCCTCTGTGCTGACTTGGTTCACAGAACAACCATAATTAGCAGAAGGGGTATAATTGGATACATTCATCCTGGGTTTTGGCAATTATGACAGGCGTAATTGAGAGAAAAACCTAGCAGAAAGGGGAGGAGAAGTTCCTAGTGTGCACTGTAATGCTGCACAAGTAGAATCAGATTTAAAAAGCCTGGGTGAAGGGAACAGCACTGAGCAGAACCTGGGCACCGGGCTTCCTCTCAGCTCTCTGACACAAGTGCCTGCAGAGCTTGCTCCCAGCTCCAATATGTGTGATGGTGAAATGCACCAAAGGGAATAAACTCAGGAAACAGGACACCTCAGTGGTTTGCCCTCAGAGTGCAATATGAAATAGTGACTGTTTCTTTCTTAACAGTAGGACAACTGCAAGTACCTTTCCATGTAAGCCCCTGCATAGTAAGCTTTTCTCTGGGGCTCTTTCTGTACCAGACCAGCCAATGCTGCTGCAAAAACAGAACTGCCACTTCCCTGGAGTGTTCAATAACCTATAGTGATACTATTATTGATAGTGATATTATCAGTGGCCAGATGACCCGTGACCCAGGCTGGGGTGCATGCTGGGGCCATGCAGCCTGGCGGGGCAGCCCTGGTCCTGGTGCTGCCAGCCCCGGGGTGCACTGCCCCAGGAGCCCTGACCCCATGCAAGCCGGCTACCTGCATGCTGGTGTGAAGCGACATCGCACCGTGAGAAGCAATGCATACAGGCGCTGCATGGGAAGCCATCCCCAAAACCTCGAGCAAATGTCCCAAGGGCTGTGCTCAGCCCTGCTGAGGGACAATTTACCCACCTGGCCTGTGACAGGCCTGGGAGGAGAGCTGCCTGGCAGCAGCACAGCTCTCTCTGAGGGAACTGAAAAGCAGAGCACATAAGCAATTTGAAGAGTAATTGTAGGGATTTGCTGCCCTCTGGTAGGATTTTCTTGCAGCTCCGACTCTCTGTGAGTGAGAGTTGTGCACAGCCAGATGCACTAGTGCAGGGGGCATCTGCTGGCAGAGGGAGCATGGTGGGTACCTGCCTGGGGATCTGCTGGCCTGCCTGTATTCTGGAGCTCCTTGGAGGCAAACAGAGCATTGCTGTAGGCAGCAAATGGCTGGGGACCCCAGTTATAGCCTCCCTGCTCTTTCCTGGAAAGCCAGAAGGCTTTTGCTGATCTGAGGGAGAGGGTGGAGTAGGAGGTACCTTGGCTGGTGCTGTCATGAAGCCCCCTCCCTTTGTTCCATCCCTCCCAGAGGCAACAGGACAGCAAGCCTGACTCCCTAGAGCTGGTGCTTGGGTGTTTGTGCCCTCACAAGAGCAAGCCCATCTTGGTCCAGCTTGGGCTGTACATCCTTTTAGTGACAAAATTGAGTTTGGCCTAAAATGCTGAGAAGCCCTGAGTGGCTCTGCTAAATTTAGTTTCTCAGCATGATATATTCTTTCTGAGAGACACTGAGAAAATTAAGCTAATTTTCATTAAAACCATTTCCCAAAAGGCACGTTAATGCAAATTAAGTGTGCTACTCCCTTTGCCTTTTCATATGGGTCAGCCATCTAATTTGCCGACAGTGGTTTTGAAAATCTGGGACTACTCTTCTTCACTAAATGCACAATATTGCGAGTATCTAGGGGTGAGATTTCTCTGATGAAAGTTTGAGTTCTGCATGTCTACACTGCACATGCATCGGTCCTGTGACCTGTCTTTGTAGCCAGTAGAAGAAACTGGCATATGTAGGACACATCAAATCACTGGTGTCTCAAACCATCAGATGACTTGTATCCTAAAAGCATCTATGGCTTATTAAAAGTGCCTGGGGTCACTACCTTGGATGTTGATGGTTTTGCTGCAGATGCCCCAAATTAGGTCCTAAAACAACAAAGAAATGGAGATGGGGGGGGGGTGTCAAAGAATACCACAGGTGCATAGATATCACCTAATTGATGTTCTTTTTTTGTCATAAAGAAAGGATATCCTAGATGCCCTGGAGGAATACAACTGTTATTCCCATTCATTTATGAACCAGTCTAGCTGCTCAAATGAGACAAATGATCCTTACCTCCAGCAGCTGACAGTCCCAGGAGATAGAAACAGCTAGGCAAGGACCGAGGAAGAAGAAAAAGAAGTAGGACTCGGAAAAGTACAAATACATGATACTCACTGATGGTTGTACTGCTACAACCATCCCTAGGTTTCCCTAGGGCTTTGAATGGGGAGGGGAGCTCAGGGTTGGGTGCGGGTAAGGCTGAATAAGCAACTTCCATACTGATGAGTGAGCAAAGCAAAGGAGGCTGAGGCAGTGCTACTTGCTAGGAGAGGGGCAAATCAGCAATGCATAAGAGGCATGTTTTTATGATAGAGATGATTGTATTATGTGAACAGAAGATGGGCACAGGCAATGACACTATAGCTATTTAATTAACATATATACATGCATGCACACATACGTACATACATATATATATATATACATATACATAGTACAGACATAGCAAACAATGTAAGCTTTTAGTGGCTTGATGCCTTACACTGGTGTGACTAATGATTCTGCTTGTACCAGTGGCCACAGGCAGTGGCATAAAAGTCCACATTGCACAATGCAGTGCTGTGCAAAACAATATGAGCTGGTTCGTAAGGAGTTAGTTCAATGTGATAATACAGCCAGGCTAATAAATAATTAGAGCAGCCTTTCATGGATCTGGTTTATTGCTATCAGGGGTCTGATCTTGTATCCCTTTATGGTACTGCACAATGACAGTGAAATATGTGTGCTTGTTTAGAGCTATTTGGAGCATCTCTAGATGGCACAGTACTAGACAGGTCAGGCAGGTTCACAAAGCTGTGAAGATGGTGATAAAACCTAAGATTTGATTTGATAGTTATCTTTGTTACTATTGAGAGATTTGGGGGAATAAGGTAACCATTTCTTCATCAACCTTTTCAGCTACAACAGCTGTGGCTACTAAGACACCCTGGGGCCCACTGAAGTGATGGTAACATCCTCAGTGATTTCAGAAGGATTTGGATTGGCAAAACCAGCAGCTGCTGCTAATTTCTGCAGTTACACTCCACAGACCAACACAGGTTTGCTTCAGCTGAGAATCTGCCCCCTTTGTTTGGATTAGATTATGACCACTTTGTTTCTTCAGTGCTACTGTAAGACAGTGATACCTTAGAAATGGCTGATACATATTCATATAGCTGTATGTGGAATAAGTAGTAATACCTCTTCTCTTATGCTCTACAGACAATCTGGGAGATCCATCTACTGCTGTCTCTTACATCATGAGAATACTGCCAGAAAATGGGATACTATTATGCATCATTCACATGTTTCAACTCATGGCATGGCTGTGCATAACATTTATCCAGACTTCTTCTCTTGCTCTGAAACCAGCCCGACCACCAGTTTTCCGGAGAAAACCTTTTATAGCTGCCTGGAATGCACCAACGGACCTGTGCTCCCTGAGATACAACATAATACTGAACTTGAAAATGTTCCATATAATTGGAAGCCCATTAGCTAAAGCAAGAGGGCAGAATGTGACCATATTTTATTTTAATAGGCTTGGCTATTATCCTTGGTACACATCACAGGAAATCCCTGTTAATGGTGGTCTACCCCAGAACTTCAGTTTGCAAACTCATCTGGAAAAAGCTGGCCGTGACATTAACTATTACATCCCAGCTAAGGACTTCAATGGATTAGCTGTCATAGACTGGGAGTACTGGAGGCCTCAGTGGGCTCGCAACTGGGACACAAAAGATGTTTACAGAAGAAAGTCCAGGAAACTTATTTCTGAATTGCAAGGGAATATTTCAGCAAATGATGTTGAGCATTTAGCCAGACTTTCCTTTGAAGAAAGTGCAAAAGCTTTTATGAAGGAAACAATTACATTAGGAATGAAAAGCAGACCAAAGGGCCTGTGGGGATACTATTTATACCCTGACTGTCACAATTACAATTTCCATGATCAGAACTACAGTGGTTCCTGTCCAAAGAGTGAAGTTTTGAGGAACAATGAACTTTCCTGGCTCTGGGATAGCAGTGCAGCCCTGTATCCTTCCATTGGCATTAAGAAATCCCTTGGAAACAGTCAAAACATTTTGCACTTTTCTCAGTTTAGGGTGAATGAATCCATAAGGATTTCCTCCATGACATCTCAGGATTATGCTTTGCCTGTATTTGTGTACACTCGACTAGGTTATAGAGATGATCCTTTATTCTTTCTGTCTACGGTAAGCTATTGCTGGAACAATGTGGGCTACATTAATGCTTTAACCACTCTTGCAGATGGTGCTTTGGGATGGGAACACTCCTAACTGGGCCAGCTCTGCTGATTCATGTTAATTGTCCACATGCTTTAAAGAGCTCAATGTTCTGAAAGAAAATTTAGGTCTCAAATATGTAGATTTTTGCTTCAGTTCATCACTGTGCTATACTCAAACATTAATTTGAAGGGATTAAAAGGATTTCAGCAGTTTGATGTAGTACACCAGAGATGGTTAATACATTAATCCTCCCTGATGTGCTTTCTTCTGCTCAGGTATGCAATTACTAACTAATCCCCAGATAGCTTTCCCTTTTATAGAAGGGAAACTGAGGCAGAGATGTTAGCAACTTGTTCAGTGTCACATCAGAATGGGAAATTGAAACCAGGAGTCTTCTTTTCAAAAAAACAGCTTAATTTTTCTGTCACAACCCTGACTTAGTTCTCCCCTGCAGAGAGTGACTACATTACCAACAGGTCTCAAATTCTATATTTTATAGTTCAGAGAGTGAGCTGTGTCCACTTTATAAAGGCTATATTCAGTCTTGCAGCTGAGGTACACAGTCCAAAGTTGGCACCTTGTGTGGGAAGGAGTTTTAGTTCCCTCTATGAGATCCTACTCCTCCCCAGCATTGCTATCACTTACTACACTTCCTAGTAAGGGACTACACTTCTCTCCAGCTTGAAGGCATGTGCCTGTTCTTGGCTGAAGACCTGACTTTGGGCCCATTTGTGCCTTTTGAAGCAATGTGCATGTTGTATGTTGCGGCGGAGGAGGAAGTGGGAGAGTATCCCAGCATAAGGGAAACCTTCACTTGATCTGAGCGGGGCTGGGGGACATGAATGTACCCAATCATTTATATCCATTCTGTGGTCACCCACGCTCTGGATTATTAATTTACCACGTGTGACAGGGGGCATACTCTGGAAACAATGCAGTTCACTTCCTGACAAAACACAGAGATTACAGAAAACAGTCATCTGAAAGCAATGGCCTCTTGGGAATTCTTAGGACTTATTGCACCTCTGGCTATCTACACCACCTTTTCATTGGACTTTGGGTCTGTGCTAGAGAGTTTCCTTTCCAAAACCTGACAGCTTTCTTGACCTAACTCTGAATCGTGTGTGTCACTCAGAATGAAGGTAGCTCTGAATCATTCAGAGGGGAGGACATTGCAAAATTGATGAGTAACTTGCAGTGGATAGCTCCTGGTCAGCATTGAAGGAGGTGTAGACACCCGCTTTGGTGGTTTTATCCAGCTTGCCCTTTAGCTTTGCAAGAAGAGGATAGATGGAAGATAGGTAAAGGTTAAGGACTGCTACAGCTGCTGTGTATCACTTTCCACCTCTTTCCCCTTTTAGACAACCAACTCCTGTGCAATTTTTCTACTTCGATTCTTCATGTGGCCTGCAGTCTCCCTTAAATCTATGATGGTGACTAAGGAGTCACTTGCACACCAATGATCTTTCACCTTCAATGTAAAATGTCATGCTTATGGCATAGTAATTCACTTGTTACTGATCTGTAATCACTGTTCAAATCAGGGAAAAACAGCCAAGCACCAAATACCCTCCCCTTAAAGGTTGTGATATGAGGAAAAAGCACAATGAAAGACATCTCTAATGACACAAACATAGAAAGAACATGAAAATTCAAACTGAAATTCTTAAGATTCCCAGATTGTTGCATTTCTCTTTCATTAAAGATTGCACAATGCCAACATTCTCCTTCCTATAATTTGTGTCTATTTACAATAACTTTTTATAGGCTTTGTATAAGAACTTAAGTGAGCTCTGAAAGCTACTGAAAGCAGCAAGAATAATGCACGCCATCAGAATCATAGCTTTCAGATTTGAGTGGGACTGGAAAATAATTGATTGGCATTGAAAAGTAACTCTCTCCTTCCCCTTATCAGCAAGATATGAACTCATGGAATGATTTTGGGAATTCTCATGTTAAAATCCCACTTTAATAAAAAGATTTTAGTTGCTCCTAGTAAATGCCGAAATATCAGATAATTACAGTTAAATTTTGCATCAAAGCTAATTAAAATGCATTCTTTTCCCAATATTTGTAACTTGCTTATTACCAGCATCTCAGGCAGTACCTGAATTTGCAAAGATCAACCTATGTTTAATTATCTTTGTACTCCAGAAAGCAAACCTTGAGCTATAATAAAAATTAGTTTATAGGGACAGGTAAGAAAAGAAAATGCACTCTGAAGGACTGTCGCATAACAAGATCTTGGCTTGCTTTAGAAAAGCTGTGAAATGCTGAAATATTCTGACAGTCATGTCTTTATTCTTTTCACCGTAGCAAGATCTTATTAGCACTATTGGAGAGAGTGCCGCCTTGGGAGCTGCAGGCATTGTTATTTGGGGAGACATGAATTTAACTTCTTCAGAGGTAAGCCTGTGCCTGATTTAAATGGAATGCGTAACATCCTCATTTTATCCTATTAATAGACAGGGTCTAACTGCATCAGTTCTTCTGAGTACTCGGTACCAGCAGAGCTAACTGCATAATCAGTCTTTGTTGTTCTTGGTCAGGATTACTATGGAACATCCAGTTCCTCCTGGCTCAACAAGGCATTGTGAGGCTTATAGGCCACCAGTGGTAGGAAAGGAAACCAATGGTGAACACCAGGCATTCTGGAAGACAGTTCCTCAATACTTATAATCCTGTGCAGATTCCTTTCCAGCTGGACAAAACACCAGTAAATCAGCTAAAGCCTGATTAGCAGATCAGTCAGGACTAGGACAAGGGTGCCCAGCAATTTGTCTGGTTATGGGAAATCCATTTGCGCTTGTTTGTGGGCATGTCAGATGAAGCAGTCTGTTAAGATCAGATGGAAGGACTTTGGATTACATGATACTGGATCTGGCCTCATTAAACTCAAAGACTGATTTCTGAGGCTGCAACATATCCTGGATACCCACACATCAAACTTTGTCATGAGAAAGGACTTTGTTCTTGAAGCCCTGTGAAACAGGTGTTCTGGGCCACTTCTCTACTGGCAGATAGTGTAGAAAACCTAGCTAGCATGTGAAGGAATGGCTGGAGATAAGTGTTCAGTTGTCCTCAGCAAACTCAACTGCATCAGCCAATTTTTATGAATACTCGGCTGTGGCATCTCTCAGAGTCAATGTGAATAGGAGGGTTGAGCTTCTTTCCAGCTGTGTCAAGCTCCTGGAGCACCTCCATCAGGTCTTGACTCCCACACTCTTGCCACACTATCATGCTGTCATGACCTGCATTTCCAGCATGCATCATGGCTTCTTTCTGGATCTTCAGGCTGTAGTGTTTTCTGGGGAGTACAAATTGCTAAAGACCTTTGCAAATATCTGCACTTCTATATTGGGTTATATTTCCTGTATAAAACCCTCTAATAATCCTTTAAATTAATTAAAGTTAAGTTATCCTGAATGAATTCAATCAGCTTTAATGAGGGCTGCTTGCATAGTGTACATTTTTCAGGTTGAAAAAGAGAAAAAAATAGAGTGGTTAGTTTCACATCAGCTAAATTCTCTTCTCTACTATTTACAGAGCAACTGCACAAAAGTGCAACAATTCCTTGATTCTGAATTAGGGCCCTACATTATCAATGTAACAACAGCTGCTGAAGTGTGCAGTAGGCATCTTTGTCAGGACAACGGACGATGTGTACGAAGAACCTGGAAAGCCCAGGCATATTTACATTTGAATCCTAAGAACTTCAGAATAGAAGCTTCAGAGGACCAAGGATTTATTGTGAGAGGAGAAGCATCAAATGAAGATCTGGAAATAATGTCAAAGAAATTTGTCTGTCATTGCTATCAGGGTTATGAAGGAACTGACTGTACAGAAGCTAAAGTAGCTGATGAACGTCCAGGGGACTCTGCAGATTTTGTCTTATGCAGAAGGTTTGCAGTGCTCTGCCTGCTTTCTTTGCCTTTCATTAGTGTGTTCTAATGGCTGCTTAGTCAAAGGACTGGTTAGTCAGTTGAGAGGGGTGATGGAGAGGAGCTTTCAAAAAGACTCGCATGATCTCCAGCTGGGGGCTGAAGGTGTCTCACTAACATGGCATGGTGTGGACCCAGGATTTTGTAATCCAAAATCTGCAGCTAATGGCCTGATGCTCTTTACATAATGCGTGAGGAGAATGGGGCACCTTGAAGGCTGAGTCAAAGACCCATGCTCTGAATAAGGACCTGCCTTATTTAGAGTTAATCAACAGGAAACACAGGTCATAGGAATATGTCTGGACCTCTGTCCCATCTTCTGAGATTAGACTGCTTAGAGAAGCTGGAGGCCAGTTTTCTGTCCACATGACAGCCACAACCATGACGGTGGGTGGAAAAAAAAATAGAGTGGGGTTCACTGCTTTCCTCTTTAAAAAGAAAAAGATAGACTATCCATAGCTACCTCTTGTGGGATAACTTATTGGATAGAACTTTCTCCCAGAAAACGAGGATGGGGGCGAGAAGATCTAGTTTCTTTTCCATTTGGGTGGATTCACGCCCATTTTTTCCCCTTTCACATCCATCATGCTGGAGGTGTTCATACTTTGAGTCCCCCACCAGGCAGAAAGGAGCACAAGAGTCAGGAGACAGGGAAGAAAAAGAACAAGCAGTGCTCTGGTGATCAGGATATTAACCAAGAAAAAGAAGGCATATGTTCTAATCCCACAACCAAAGACCTTCCTATTTCTTCTATCCTATGACTATTTAAAGTAAAATTAATAAATAATGCTGGGAGCAGGAACTCCATCTCCCCCAGATCTACCTCTATCCTGAATCTGTGACAATACTCCAATGTCTTTTAAAGACAAAGCTAATGAAAGCACCCCTTGGCAATCAGAGATGCAATTAGTCAGGATCAGGCAGGTTTATCATCTTCGACAAGAGACCTATATTTGTCCCAAATACCATTGTAAGAGCAGTCCTTTGGAGAGGGTGGAAATACTGCCAAGGCTCTCCTTCCAGTCAACACCAGAAGAATGCTCTTCTAGAGGTGATTAAGAGCAGGAAGCTTACTTGGCCTGTCTCCAAGGCACTCTGTGAACTTGCAGCTTCCCAGCTTCCCAAGGGTTATGTATTCTTGGAATAGAATTTACTTGCATGAGACAATTACAAATTATTTGGTTTGTAACAATATATATAAAAATATACATATACATATACATATATATATAATGTGCATGTTCAATAAATCATGTCTTTATATTAGCATCTCTAGCTAGATAATGAATAGACAAATAATCATAATACAATTAAGAGGCCTATGAGACCTAATTTCAGCTCCCTATTTTTTCTGTTTGACTCGGGCAAACATTTGAAACATACTCTCTAACTCTGCCCAGAACCTTATCAATCTTATCAGGCTTACACCTTTGTGATTTTACACCTTTTAGGAGCTTTTCATTCCTCAAACATATGCTATTATTCTCATATTCAACCTCAATGAGTTATTGTCATAATAAATATGTGAAATAAAAGATTGTAAGGTGAACAAGCACTATGTTAATGGAGCTCCTGGAGGCAAATGAGAAAAGCTTTAATTATTTTTTTTGTCAGAACTCCTTTGTAAATAGAAATATTTTAAATTCCATTTAAGTTAAAGGAGACTATGGCTACACCACAGAAAATCAATAAGAAATAAACTGAGCTTAGAATACTCGTTCTTAAAAAGAAAAAAAAAAACTAAATGAAATTCAGACTATTTATTTCAAAAAATAGATGCAGGAAAAACATTAAAAATTTTCTAAAGAACATTCTTGATAGCGAGGAAAAGTAGAGATATTCTAGTTGAAAATTTTTTGATGGAACAACTTTCTGCCAGAAACATGCAATCTGTTAAAATGAGAGTGCTGATTGTGGTGGAATTTTTGAGGGAAAGGTGTCAAAATGATTCATTTTCATGTTCTACTTGCCATACTGTAGGACTGAGGTACATACTAATGGGATACAAAATGTCTCCTAATGTTTTCTGAGCAGCATTTGATTAGATGTTAGTTCTGACTCTTCTTGCTATCTTGTTTAAGGCCACGCTCTTACTGCTTATAATAACTAAAGAGACTCACCAGTTTGTAAAACAATTTTCAAACTCTTCTACATATATGTTAAAGCATAGTAACTGCCTATGATATGTTAATGAATCTTGTATACACACTGCAGTATTCCTTGATATCCAAACACAGATCCAGGGATCCAGGCCCAGATTTCTCCCATGCAATTTATCCATTGAACAGAGATGATTAAATTAAAGCTAACCTGCTTGGAGGGTGTGAGAGAGGAAGGGCACCTCCTGAAGATGACTTTAGCTGTGGTAAGATTTAGCTGTTTCTGAGGTAAGTAGCACTTGCGCATCAGTTGTGAAGATGGCAATTTTGGTCAGAGGGGCCTATACCCTACTGCCTCTCCAAGCCAGGTACATAAGCCCTGGTTTGGATCTGGGACACACTTCTCCTTTAGGCAAAGGTACACTATCTTTTTATCAAAGTACAAAATAGGTACCAGATGTTGCTTCCTTTCATTGAGAGATAGAGGGTTTTTTTCTCCAATGACTAAAAAAATTTTCAAGTGCCATCCTGCTAGTCTGCATTCAGAGGAAGACTTCCAAATCCAACTTAAATTAAGAAGTATAATTCTTACTTGTTACAGCCCAGGTAGGCAACAAACGAAGGACAGACCAGTACAACAAAACTGGGCTTTGAAATATTTCAGAAATATCTGTCAAGGTTCAGTCTTTCTCTCCCTCTCTACACAATATTGGCAGGTCTGATGTTTTTGTGAGGACAAAGTAGCAGAGATCTGCAGCATGCTAGTCATCATCTGCACAATGGCACAGTAATGAGATACTTGCTGAACCACAGTAGGAGGTTACCCTACACACATTCTTCTCATAGGAAAAACTGAACTAGGTGCTCTTTCTGACTCTTCTGCTAGCATCCCTCTCCTTTTGAGGCCAGAGATGCAGGTTATGTGAGATCTGGTATAAATTTGTATCAACTGCAGCTCTAAGATCAAACTACCTTCCTTCTGCTCTCCTGTAAGAGAGAACAGTTTCAGTCTTACACCTTTCTGGATTTCTATTTATTTCTTTTTGTGTTTCCTGCTGGCTGTGTTTCATGGTCCTCAGCTTATGTGCTGGGATTTCTAAACCTCCTTCTTAGACGTCTAGCTCTCACAGCGCATCCTATAAAGGATCAAACTGATTATACTTCAGACTGTGGGTTCCTTTCTGGTGTCAATTCCCTTAACAGTTAGGCATGCCAAAACTGAGCTTTATGGTGCATAAATTATTTTATAGATTTCAGTAGAGTTAGGCACTTAAAGAGGTCTGAGAACTTGTGCCTTAGCTCTTAACAGCTGCATGGTTAGAACTATCTAATGTAGCATGTAGAATGTAATGCAGCATGTCATAATAAAGCTGACAGTGGAACAAATTATTCTGCCTGTAGGTTTTTTCCCTGCACAGGATTAGAGCTCAGTTTATGCTATTATACTCACTAAATGCTGATGACAAAACTGACTAATCTCTGCACATTCATGAGAATGCAAGCTTTTAAGGATGATACATGTAAACATACTTTCTCTTGTCATAGTATAAGTTTTGATTCTTTTTTGTTTTGTGAAGTTAAACATTCTTCTGTAATGTCACATGAAAATAAGCATCTGGAATTCAAAGTCAGAACAAAGCAGATAAACACAGAAGTATTTTAGTCAATGCTTTGATGGGTTGACCCAAAGCCCTCTGCAGTCAATGGGAAAATGCATCGAGCTGGGGAGCCTCCCAGGGGAGGACACCACAAGGCTTCTGGAGACTTTCTGGGGCATCTCTTCCATGCTAGAACACTCCTAAAATAGCACAGATGGAAGAAGGGATGCATTATAAACAAAAACAAATTTTGAAAAGGCTTGTGTAGCCTATCTAAAAATACCTCTTTTCTTTGCTATCTGAGTTGCTAAAGGTTTTGATAAGCTACTAAGCATTTAAATAACCAATGCATTAAAATAACCAATAAAATAAACAAAATGACCAGTAAATAAACATGATTTGGTATCTAACAATATTTATTGGTATAGGGCATGAAAATAGCCTTAAATATTCTTTCACGTAGCCAAAAGACTAACAACCATTTAACAGTCAGCTAAAAATATCCATGTATCTCATTAGTTATTGAGACAGTGTACTATCTTCTATACATTTAGTCTCTCAGAAGAGATAAGCAATGTTATTGAAATAGATTAGGAGTTTTGAATGAGAACGGGACATACAGAAAACTTCTCTGACACTATCATCTGCTGATGACCCTCCTAGTCTTTTTAGGAAGCACTTTGAAATGGAAAATCTGCTACTAATTTTGACTTTCAGTTAATTTGGAACCTCCATTTGTAGTATTATGTAGCATTGACATGCTGTCCCACATTTCCCACAGGCTTTATGTTGGTAAAGATATCTTCTGGTTTTGCTTCTATTAACTCTCATCCTGACAAAGGGCAGATGTTTGAAGCTGGCACATGGCTACAGTCATACTGTGAAGTGGCTGTAAAAATCATGGCCTTGTTCCTTCAACTAGATCCAATCAGACAAAAACCATCTGCATGTGTAGCCAGTTACAAGGAACAAATCCAAATAGCAGCAAGGTTAAGTTAGTGTTTCAAATTAAATAAGAAATTCTGATCTGGTGTAGGCAGTCCTTGTCTGAACCATCCTAGCTTATTCAGTACTAAACTGTTTTCCTCCTATTAGCCTGGAGGCTGCTGAACGGTACTGCTATACCTTTTTGTCCATGTTTACTGCTTCATCTTACAGACCGGGATTTTGGTTTATTATTCAACCAGTTCCAGATATTTGGGTGTTGATGTTAATCCCAGGTAACTGTCTTTTGACTGAGGCTTTGCTGCATATCAGTCTGACAGCCAAGTGCAAAATAAATTTGCCTCGGCCTAATTCAGGTGCATAACTCCCTGAAATGATGGCTAAACTCACAGCAATAACACTATTAAATAAAGCATTTTAAACACTCTGCAGATTGTGTTACATATTCATTTTTAATTGCATTCTGCATTGAAATTGATGGGAGTAGGGCTCCTAAGTATCTTTAATGAGTTAGATGTTTGTTTTTATTATTATTGTTTTCATGTAGAGGAGATTAAAGCATAACTATTTATCTGGACCTTAGCACTCTCGATGACAGATTATTTTATGCTTACATTGAATAATTTAATCACAACTATTATTGTAATGAGGATATTGGAGCAAATTATAGAGCTCTTGCATCTTTTTGCATATACTTCCACCTTGTGCTCCACTGGAGCACAAGTCTGAGGTAAGCCGTTTTCAGCAAATTACAGAATTACACTTAAATCTTAATTTGTCTTGAAACTTAAATTGCTGTTTTATTAGTAGCTGAATTTCTACTGTGTTCCCCCTTTAATGCAGTATTTTCTGACAAACAGGTGCAGCTAAAATCGGGGAAGAAAAAGATTCAAAGCTTTAGCAGATTTAGAACCCCTGTGGCTTTCCTCTACTATGTGAGCTTAGTTAATGAGGTTGCTTACAGTTTTCATAGCCTGATACACCACACAGAATCCCCCAGAACATGAAATCTCATCCATGTGTGTCTTCCTTAGTAGCTTAAGGTGAGATATTTACTGTTGTTATAGACTTCTGTTCTCTGATTCTTTGGGATTTTTTTTTTGTCCTTTTTTTGCTTGGACTGTTTTGAGAGAGTGGGAAAGGAGAAATAGAATATGAACACAGGAAGCTGATAATCAACTAATAACAAATATGAGAGGAGATTCAGATTCAAGTTCTTTCTTTGCATAGTATCTGACAGAAGTGTTACACTACCATCCTGTTAAAACACCATGTTTTAGATCCTTATTCAATCAAGTTTTGCAGTTCAGCCCAAGTCCCTCCATGAAATAAAGGCAACCTTCTGAATAGAAAGGCAAGACTCAGATATTCCAAGGATAGTAAAGCTGTATGTCTTAATAATGGCATTGAATCTATATTCTGCTAGCATTTCAGGTAAACAGTAACTCTTGAAGGTAGGAGGTTATTAGTTCTCTCTGAAATCTTTGTTTTTGCAAGTATTCTCTCTAAGCAGACAAGCAAAGAAATGTTGAAATCTGCTGGGACTGGGTGCAGTGACACCTTAGATGTAACTGCGGAAAACGTGTCTCTCGCTGACTGTGACCTGCAAAGGCTCGAGCACAGATTCTCTGAAGCATTGTTTAAGGCTGCCTTTAAGCTTGTTTAAGCAGTTCTGAGTTTTCCTATTGCAAGGGAAGTTTTGGATAAGTCTCAAAGAGCTCTTATGCAAGTAAAAGCCTAGCCTTTTTCCAAATCTTCTGGCATAGATCATTGAAATGATCACAGTATTGAAGGTGAAGACTTTCCTAGTCTAAGTGAATGGGACTGGATTATTTCTGAGTGTAAGTGGGAGGAGGGATGGCAGCCCATCATTTAGGGTGAAGTCCTTATTTTAAAAGACTGGGTTTCTGAAATAAAGACTACACCTCTGCTGCAAAGAAAATCAACACCAACTTAACGACCATTCAGTTAAGGCAACATAACTACAAAAGATTTACTTGTGACTCCTGGGAGAGAAGTGGGTGTTTCTATAGATGGTAAAATCCTTTTCTTCAGCTTTCTGAGCATACTGCTTTTATATTAATAATACACATTTTGTTACCCTTTTTATATTCTGCATTGTGATTTATTATATTCTAAATGTAAAAAGGATCTGATTCTATTAAGATCAGAACAGGCTTTGGTTATGTTTTAAATGAGTACAGGGTAAAATAAAAAGGTGTAATTTACAGCCCGTTCTCGCCTTTATCTAAATAATTACAATAGTTTCTGGCTGGTCAAATGAAATATCACTGCTCTATATCAAATAAATCATGTTCTTATCTTGATACAATATAGACTTCAGTAGTGGTGACTTGCTTGCACAATACTGCTGAGAAGATAGAGAAAACTTAGTATGGCTGTATGTCAAGGAACAAGGTGCATACACCCAAAGTTGTTCATCCCCAAATCCCATATGGTTAGGCGACTGAAAGACACATAGGAAAAACTGCGGTCAGAATGACTAGGCTGACAAAAGTTTCCTAAAACATATGGATATTAGAGGCAAGCCTGACATTAGATTTCTCAGAAATTATGAAACAAGTCCAGGCAGTGTTTGTCTCCCAAGACAATGTCTTCATCTGCTACCAGAGAAAAGGCAGGAGCTTCTCTCGCCTTCCTTTAGCGCTCTAATTCTCCCAAGGCCTTTCAGCTACTGGGTCTTCAATTTTCACTAGAACGCTTGTCTGGTATGGCAAAATGTTGAATATTTTGAAAAGCAAAACTGAAAAATGGAATGGAACAAAAATGTAATAACTGTTATGTAACCTTCACATAGATGATATCCACACCAGCTGGGGAATTGGGCTTCACAAAGGATGCAGTCAACGCCCACTGAAAGTAGGCGAAATCTTTCAAATGACTTTGACAGGACTATCAAACTTGCATACAAGAAAAGTGCAGGACTCTTAAAACTGAATTATTATTGATTATGATAAATGACACACATCTGTAAAGGGTAATGATAGCTCAAAATGTAAAATTTGCTTCCACATTTTGCCTGTTATGCCTAAAACTTATGTTGCTACTAAGATCCTAATGCATACTGTTTTTAATACTCAGTAGCTTTTAAGCCAGTTGCATAATGAATCTTATAAATACCTACTTTTTTATAGTGTGTCCAGGCTGTGAATCTTGGAATGCTTTACAGAGTCCAAAACTGTACAGATGGTCAAACTGAGGTCCAGAGAGACAAATTATCTCGGCTCATCTTACAGCTGATCAGCTGCTGAGCCAGGAACAGGACTGGAGCTCCTGAACCCCAAATGAGTGTGCTGCTCCTGAGGCCAAGGAGTGGAAAGGATCCTTCTTCACCACAAACTATTGCAATTGTATTTCCTGCAAGGGAGGACATCCCAGAGGGCAGCACAGGGAGGGTCCAATAGCTCTTTCTTTACTTCATAAGTCTGTAATGGCTCCTTTGGGGTTTTTCTCATGGTTTTTTGAATGTTTGAGGTTAAAAACACTGGCATAGCTCTTATCAAGCCAGCGCTGTTATGACACTTTACATCTGTTGAACCCCTGATCCTGTCTGTTTTCAGAAAAAGCAGCTAAACACAAGGAATCGTTACAGAAATGACCTATGGCATATTTGTACAGGGTACTTTCATTCAAAAAAGTCACATGCAGACCTCCGTAAAAAGAGCTAGAAACATGAATGCAATTGGCCAGGGTTTTCAGAGTTTATGCAGTGAAGCTCAGAATAGTTTACCTGTCTTAACTAGTTTAGCTAAACTGCATCATACCCTTTTACTGGTGAAAGTAGCTTTAATTCACCCTGTTTCCCTTTATTTCTAGAGTGACTTAAAGAGACTTGAGCAAAGGCCCTTTAATTTTGAATAAAGGTGTCACACAGGAGTTTTAATGCAGTCAGTCCCAAACATCTTAAAAACATATCTTTAGTTAGCCTACAGTAGCATTCCCATTTCTTCTCATTAGCTAACTCCCAGTTTTAGCTGCTGAATAGACAAATCCTAAACTACTAACTCTTGATTCTGTGGAAGCAAGCTTTGAAACATGATCCTGAAGCTCAAGGTCTAGAAAACAAGTAGGAGACCACTTAAAAATGTCTGTAAACTCTTTGTAAAGTGACCAACTTTGATGACTAGAATCACTATCGCGATACATTCACAGTTGCTAGCTGACGAGCTTCTCTATGGCTTAGTCTGCGGCTGTGGGATCAAAGCTTCATTTGCACACGTACCTTCATGTATATACCACCAGTGGAATCTGTGAATCTCCTATGTGATGTCTGGTTAATATTTATTTAGTACATAGCATTAAAACCTGAGCTATGGATAAGCACAGTGAGAACTGCGTCTCATCTACTTGCTGTAAATGTTATGGCATATATGAAATCTACATAAAGGAACCATAGTCTGTGCAAAGATGATTACCTTATTGCACCACCAAACCTTGGAATAGAAATCTGCTTTGTCTGTAGCAGAAGATTAGCTTTATCTACATGGTTTGTCTACTTCTTGAATATACTGCCATATCTGAATTTTGCATTAAAATCTTTATATTTTTATGTTCTGTCCTGTTTCAGGATAGGTTAGTGAATAATTCCCACAGTTTTATCTTGTTTTCTGAGTTGCTTGATCTCTCTGACCAAATCAATCAAATTCTTGGAATCAAGCTCCAAGGCAAATGTTAATGAAAAAAAAATGTAGAACTCACTTTTTAGAAATATTCTCCCCTTCCAAATAAAATTTGCTGTTTCCTCAAGAGATTCTTCAAAGAAAATTTGCTCATTAGAAATTTAATTGGACACAGACAGAAAAGGTTCATGAACAGTCACATATTTTTTGAAACCTGCCTAGAGGAATTCGATTACCTAGTTTCTCAAATAGACTTTGTAGCACTAATAATTCACTGTATTGAAATATGGCAAGATAACCTTTCTGATCTTTTCTTTGCTCAGCAGAAGCTTTGATGGTGTAGAAATGACCACATATAGGGAGAGTTACAACTTTTTCATGGTATCTTCTGGGAAAGGATTACTTCCAAAATAAGGTAAACCTTTTGGTGATTGATTGAAAATGAAATCTCACTCATTGCCTTTCCTTATTCCAGATTTCAGTATTTAGTGATTTTTTACACAACGCAACATAAAATCTTTTCAGGGTGACTCAAGCAATAAGAAACATTTTTTTTCCCCCACTTTATCTTTTTTAGTAATGTTGAGTCCCATTGCTGGCTTCCAATATACTTTCTGAATGGTTCTGAATACCTTCTTACTTTGAGGAACTACAGCTAGGAGTCTGCAAAGCTGGTGGAGGGGTGCACAGTGACTGCAGGGCTCTGTTACACTAAAGCAATGGGAGCAACAAACCCAATTTTTCCGTGCACTTAGCTTGCTATGCAGGGAGAAGGAATTAGAAACATAGCCTGTTTTACACTGACAGAAGCAGACAGCCATTTGTTTCCTACTTGACTTGGGAAAAGGAGTTCCTGTGGAGCAGGATTTGTACAGCTCCTTAACAGCTTTGCTCTCCTTCTGCTGAACGGGATTTCGGTATAACAAAAGAGAGAGAAAATCCCAAGAACATTTCTGGTTCTGCAAAAGCATAGGCCTGGAAAGAACTTTCACAAACTTGCTAGTGCTGCCCAAGTGTCCCTGTAGTCTGGTCTTACATAGTACTGCTTTTCAGTGAGTTATGCTTAGCTTGAATACAGAGGCCTAGTGCACTAGTTCAAAAGCAGTCCAGTAAAAAAGTACAAAAAGACTCACTTCATGTCTCTATCTGTCCTTGAGATTTCTGATTCATGCCTACATTTTAGAAGCTTGCAAAGTTTTCCAATAGCCAGTTTTCATTCTCTTTATATCCCCTATCTCTGATTAGGGATATGACTTTCTACAAAGCACTGAGTGCTTCTGTCTGCATACTAGCAGCCCTCACATCTTACTAACTTCAAACACTCAAAAAATATTGGAATTGATTTGTTTACTGTGTCAAAGAGTACATGCTGTAACAAGTGAAAGTGGGCATAAGTAGCATGCCACAGACTGCACTGTTTGCCACCTACTGAGGGACTGGAAGAACTGGATTCTCGCCAGCCAGTATAAAGGTAATGTACCTTTGAGAACAGGTAGTTCTGGTAGTTCTCTCCTACAGAACCTTGCAAGCAGCAGATCTCATCAGAATCGCTAAAATCTCTGCATGGACTTGCTTATTTTTGTTTAAGCCTGCTACTGTTTGAGCTGGCTCATTCAAAAGCTAAGGGTGGGAGTCAGGTGTATCCCATCTGGCCTCCAGCCAGTTCCAGAGGGACATGGCATCCTGTACAACCTGTGTCATATCTGCCAACCCCATGAAGGTACTGGGATACAGCAGGGTGGTTATAATGTCACTAGATGCCTGTATTTAGACAACTGAATCATCACCAAGTGTTTTCACAACCATTTGCACTAGTTTTATAGGGTTTTAACATTCATAAATTTGTGTTTAGGCCAGAAATAGCTGTGTCCTAATGTATGAGGACACTGACAAAGATAGTTTGCTTTGATAAGCTCGTTAATAGATGTGCACTGGTAGCAATCTTAGTAAGCTAAGATGCTTAAGTCTACCATGCAGATGTTACCAAACTCCTAAAAACCTCTGCTCATTTCCTAGCACTCTAGACCCTGGCATTCCTTCTGCACAACAGGCTTTCCTAGTAATATCTCATCATCACCTGACTCCTTCTGCTACCTGGATAACTGCGCACCTAAGATTTGGTGGGATTCTCTAGAAGTCTCATCTATCTGACCTGCAGAGGGTGTTTTGGTAAGTGTCCTTAGAGCCTATCTCCTGGACACCTGAGGAAGAGCCAGCTAATACTGATGAACTCCAACTGTATCTCATTTTATTCGACAGCCTAGTATTTTGGTAAATTCATTTGAAAGACCTGGTTTCTGATCTTGTTTGGAATCAGAGGCTTAAACCCAAGAGTCCTGCAATTCTACCTATATGGTTTTTGGACATTCTGAAGCAAATTTTTCATGCTTTCTGTTAATGCGGTTCTACTTTGGGTAAATCATTAGATGCTATTGGGCAAGAGAATGAAGCTGGAAATAAAAGATTGATTCAATAGCCCAGAGGTTAGGATGTTCCTATATGATAGAGTCACAACTTCAGGGCTCTCTTCTAATGGTAGTTAGTATTTAACTAAAATGTCCCCACTTCAGAATAATAGAGAGTGTGACCCTTGCCCAAGAATAAGTACAGACAGGAAATAAGAACACTCTCCTAGGACACAGTAGGCCTGGATTTCAGTTCCTGCTCCAAGTCAGGAAGAGTACAGAGCTGAAAACATCTTGGCCAGCCTCTAGAGCTGAAAGAAGCACAGGTCAGGAGTTCTTGGTTCTTCTCTCCTCCAGCCCCAGCATCTGCCCTAGAAGAGCCAGGCCACTCCCTGCATCTTATGGCTGAAGGTTCCACTGTGTAGCAAGACCCCAAAAAGCTGTAGACTGTGTGTTACACTACCCAAGTTACTGCCCAAGACTGATCCCACTATCTGCTGTTGCCTAGGCTAAAGTCTTGGTTCAAAAGCTCATTGATTCCAATGTTCTTCTACTACAAATCGTAACTGAATTTTACACTATCATCTGCATGATGAAGTGTAGTGAGTCTTTAGATAATGATGCAACAAAATAAGAAGTACTCTTGTTTAAACATTACAGTGACAGGAAAATTAGATAGATTTTAGATTAGATAGACCCCAGTGCAGGCCATGCCCTCATTGATGGTGGCAGTCCCAGAGTCTGGACACAATGGGCAGGGCTGGGTGCTGGTAACAGGATCCATGAACGGCCCCAGAGGAGATGAGTGACAAACCAGGTTTGGAGTCATCAAGGGAGTCCAATCAGGAGCAGCAGGAGATGGGGCTGGAAACAAGGCTACAACATGGGTCCAAAGGGCCCATCCAACTGAAACAGCCAGAGAGAGGACTGGAGACAGGTTCACCTACAGTGTAGTTCAAGACAGACTGACAGGCCTAGTCTGAGATGAAATAGGGTCCTGGGCCATGGGCAGGGGTGGGGAAGGCCCCAGGGGAGGCCAGTCAGGGCTATTGGTGTGCTCAGGGCCCTGAGAGAGAAGTGTTTGAACCCCTTTTGTCAAACAATCACCAAGACATGAGAGAGAAGGGTACAGTTATGAAATCAGCATCATCCGTGAGAAGCTTTGGAAGTGGCAATGCAAGTAGCTCTCCTAAAATCTCGGTGTTGTAGGAAGAAGGATCAAGTTCTCTAAACTCCCAGTAACGTGCCCTAGTTGGGTGTTTATTTTGAGAAAGGAAAGACAAGAGAGTTTTTTGGAACCTACAGATAATACATTTTTTAAAAGATTCCCTCCCTTTAAGGTGAAAGCTCTGTAGCCTGTGTTTAAAGTGCTGGATTAGGATCTCTTGGAATTGTTCTTGCTTCTATTCCTAACATATTTTGCAGCCATAGGAAAGTCTGTGATTGTTTTTACCTTCAAAAAGTTGCTTTCTTTATTAAGCTTTTGATCTGTTGTGGAAATACAAACGCCAATTACTCCTAATACAATTTATTTGCTTCACTGGAATTTACATATTTATTAAAGCACTGTCTGCCTCATTTAATCTTAGAAGTGAATATAAAAGAGTCAGAAATGTAGAGACATAGAAATACAAGGAAAATGAAAACAGATTTGAGGCAATATCTTCTAGTAACAAGCTAAATTAAGTGAAAGAGTAGTTCTACTACACAGATCCTCTATGGACAAACTTAGAAAACCCTTCAAGTCAGTTAGCCTCTTAAAGCCATGAAATTTTGCTTGCATATGTACAGTCCTTTCATTTTTAGCACATTTTAGCAAAAAGCCTCAGATAGTCTAACCAGACACAGAAAGTTCAAGAGCTTCATGCACAGAAACAGCAAGTAACTTAAAATATGTATTGCTCCCTTTGGGAAAAAACATCTGAACTCTGTAAAGAGTACCTATTAAATGCTATTCTGGAGGATACTGAGCATTGTTTCACAAGTATATTGTTGTGTTTGTTGGATTTATTTACAGTTATGTTGACAGGCCTACTATAAACATTACAGCATTGATTACCTCTCTTGACAATGTTAGTGTTGATAACAAGACTGTGTTTGGGTTTTATTGTGTACATTAATTCCCACTGGTCTGTCACTGTATGCAGTAAAATATTGACTTAATAGACATAATTAGAGGGTGCAATATTAAAAATAATTATCAGGATTGACACATACTCAGGATGTTGTCTTCCTGCTAAATTAATGGCAATAGTAAAGGTAACAAGATTTCAAAAAAATCATGTTCTTTTCTTAGAGAGACAAAGTTAGGGAAAGAATTTGATGCTAGTAAGTAAGTGAACTCAATCTGTACAAAATGGCGGAGTCCAGAAATCATTGCCAGCTCATTGTATTTGCACATGCGGATGGCAATAAAGAAAGCATTGTCACTTGAATATATCTATTTGAAGGTACCACAGTCATCTTTTGTGCAGTTGAGCACAAAAGAATATTTTTTCTTCTGTTATTACACCACCTATTTTTGACCTAAGGCCTTCCTATGTCAGAGCAAGGCAAGTTGTATCCCTGTTTATAGAAATTTGGGGTGCCATAGGTTCAGGTAAGTCTGTTTTTATCATTAGTTCAACTTGTATGCGGAATAAAACAACCCATAAAATAAATCAACAAAGCAAGATTTTACAAGTAAGAATGCAACTTTTTTTGATTAAATCATAAATAAAATCTCACCTATCAAAAACTCCCCCTTTTCTCTTTCCCAACAGGATGAGTAAGTACTTCTCTTTAGAAAAGTGTGACAGGGAAGCAGACAATCTGTTAGAAATTCAGTTGCTTTTCCCCCTACATTAAGACCCTGAGGGGAAAGGCTCCAGCAAATGAGTGTCCCTGACTCACAGCACTCACCACCTGGCTGAGTAGCAACCAAGAGGAGGATCTAATTCTACCTCATGCTAAGAGAAAGATGTCAATGCCATGAGCACTGGTTTGACTCCCAGAGCCAAGACAATGCAAGTGCTGCTGAAGGAAACCCTCAGGCCAGTGGCAAGGCTTGGGAGAGAACAAAAAAAAGACTTGGAACAACAGTGATACATCTTCATTTTCAACTGCATTTTCAAGCAGTTATGTCCTTTTATTTCCAAGGGACTCAGATAATGTAACCCAGATGCTTCTCTGGCCATCAATTTAAAGACTCCAAAGGTTTTTTAGGCAGGAAATGAAAAAAGTCTTTTCATAGCTGTTTCACTTAAACAGATAATTTTGCCTTCAGCTTTTTAACTTCTAACTAAATACAAAATTGAATGAAAAGTCATTTCAAGTGACAAACTTTTTTCCAGAATATTTTGATGTTGTTGGAACTTTCTCCCCCTGTTTACTGAAATTTCATTTTGGAGAAAAATTGAATAATTTCATAGAGCTTAAAAATATATTTGATTAAAAGTAATGCACTTTTTAATGGAAAACTGTTTTTCTAGCAGTTCCACTTCCTGCAGTGGAAATACACATTAAGGTCAGACTATTCTTTACAATATTTGCTAGACACTTTCTGCAGAATACTACATACCATTTATTC
Source organism: Apteryx rowi (assembly GCF_003343035.1). Classification (NCBI taxonomy): domain Eukaryota; kingdom Metazoa; phylum Chordata; class Aves; order Apterygiformes; family Apterygidae; genus Apteryx; species Apteryx rowi. Next base: position 1,271,569 of record NW_020448864.1, on the reverse strand, counting down.
ATTTTCACATGGGCAGAAGGTGTTTAACATCTCAAAGCCAGATATATGTAGAATTTGAATAAACACACAGAATTTTTCTAGTCTTTACACCACAGATTCTATGATCCACATTTAAGAAGGTATATCACCATCCATCTCCCAACCATTTAAATGGAATGCAGGCTTTGAAATGCTTTTCAGCCTAAATGCTTAGGTGGTTCCTTGGATCCCTACAGGCTTCTTTAGATTGATAGTGGTAAATCAGGGACTACAGCACTGAAAATAGGAGTGGGGGTTACCACCTAGATTATAGTGAGAACTAGGGCTGGAGAAGTGGATTCAATAACAGTGAACTGCACCCTTCAGTGATCCTTGCCCAAAGCCTAAAGAACACTAAATTTGAACTCTTAGGAAACAAGGAAAGAGTTTCCTTTCAGCCTCTCACAGTGAATGCACCTTGCAACAATTCCTTTTTTAAAATTGGAAGTAGAAATAGAAAATACCACAAGCTATCCTGCTGTGTTGATCCTACCAAACTCAAGAACAGAGAAATTACTGGAAATTGTATTAGAAAACCTGATGGGGGGAAGTTTCCTGGTTCAAGAAACTTAGATGAGTTTCAGTTATTGTTGGATAACTTTTTGCAAGCTGAATGCTTCTGAATATTTATGTCTCTGGATTTCCTCTTATTTATGAAAACATGTTTATATATATTTTGATATCTATAAACCTCAGGTTTTGTACTGTAACCAACATTTTAGACAACATAGAAGTTTATCATGTAAAAAGGTCACAAAAGCAGATATCAGTTTTACTGGCTTTGGGCAAAATTTAATCTTTAATTCTTCCCTTTGGGGCTTAAATGCCTTTAGTTTTCCACACTGCAAAAACGAAAATACATCAAAGAACTTCTCCTCTGAGGGCCGCCAGCTGTTCCTTCTTTCACGTATAAGCCGCAAAACTCAACAAAACATTGTCATCTCCTACTGCTTCAGTAAAACTCTTCCCCCCCCCCCCCAATCTTCTGCTTTACTTCTGCAAGAATTCTCTATATCCCCTATCAAGAGGTTATGTCCAGCTGAGTTCAATGATAGACATTCACCCATCAGCAAACACAGCTGCTTCTTAAATTTTGCTTGGCTGAAATAAAGCCCTGTGAGGTTAGCAAGCTAATAAGGTTTTCTTTCTTTTAGTGAAAACTTTGCATGAGTCTGTTCCATGTTGTCCTGAAGGACTAAGCTAGTTAAGAATACCAACAAGAGTAGCAATAGCTGATGGGTTTGTAAGCTGGTTTGCATAATGAAAAATCAGTATTAATATTAACTAATTAACTTGGGAAAATCATGCTTGAAAGAAATTATATTCTTCCCTTTTGAAAATAATAAAATATGTGGAAAGTTCATATGATTGCCAAAAAGGCTGAGTACCAGGCTAAGGGGAAAGTTTGTATTGTGAAATATTGTGTTCCAAAAGAAAAATGTATATCAAAGATGAGGAAACTTTTACCACTGATCCAGTAATATAGGAAATTCTTTTCTGAAGAAATCTTGCAAATGATCATTTCCCTACACGCTTATCGGAGACACTGTCACCAGGTGTGCAGAGAATTCAGTTCACACAAGACCGCTGGCTGGAGGGCCCTGATTTCTAACACCTGAGAAAGCACAGAGTGAGGCACTGGTGATTGGCAGTACAGGCCAATGAACGTAATCCCTTGCAACAGGATACATGCCAGCTGCTCAGTACCTCTGTGTGGAAGATTTTACACACCAATGCCCCACCATTTCTCTCCATTAATGTAAGTCACTCATTGTTCATCAGTGGAGTAATAGTTCCTATTATTCTTGCAATTGTCCATGAGGACAAAGATGAGATAATGGCAAAATTAGAGGAGGAGAAGAACTGGAAAGAAGGAGTTCAGGCAGGTTTGCTAGTGGTTCCCTTCAAAATAGGTTATACTTTGGAGGAGGTTCCTGAAAGGATAGTTCTGCAGGCAGGAAGGAGTAGGAATTTATATCTGCAGCCCTTCCCTAGAGAAAGATGTGGAGAGGTGGGGGTTTACACCCTCTACCTGCCCAGTTCCTCTGAAGGAGCACAGGGGAAGGCAATTACAGGCTTGTGTTGCACTACATACATTGGGTGCGTTATCTGAGGATCTGAGCTGCTAAAAAAAAAAGGCAGCCAAAAAGGAGAATGAGGATCTCTTTGTTTACTGCCTGCATTAACTGTTTCTGAAATTGGTACAGATGGATCCTGGGTAGCCTTGTCATTATGGCAGAGAAACTTCAAAGAAGAGCACCCTATCTTCTTGGAGTGGCAGCTGATGAAGGTGGACTGTGAAAAAGGCTTGCATATTTGTGGCTTTAGGCATTTTGCTTCCTGACACATCTCATGTTTTGCTGAACTAAACTCAAGCTGCTACAGTCGCTTCAGGGTATTCACAGAAGGCTGACTCCACTTTGAAGATGGAAATGCTATAAATGTCAAACACCTCTGTGATTATTTACATGCAAATTTACATTGTATCAGTAATTTACAGTATGGCAATCAAAATGATAAGGTCAGAATTCAGAGAAAGGTCAAAAGTCAGCATTTTATACCTGAAAATAATGTGCCACTGAAAACCATTTGGCCAGTTCTAGTTAAAAGTTGAGCTCAGGTAGAACAGTTGATAAATACCACATGTCCTTTCCTTAGATATTGGACATTAAGCTTCAAAAACTACAATGAACTTGTTACATACTGCCTTCATGTGGTTCCTGAAAATATTTTCACTCCTATTTTCACCACAGAAATGCTTCACTGTAGAGCAATTGTTCCTGTGAGCAGTTTGTGAAGTAATTCTCTTCCTCAGCCCATGACAATTTAGACAATCCTACTCCACTAAATTCTTTAGATTCCAAATCTTTTTGTAGATCTAGAGCCTAGTCATACTCACATTAAAGTCAATTTTAAAAAGTACATTTATTCTGGTGGCACAGGATCAGACCCTTAGGCAAGGCATTTTATCAGCCTTTTTAAAAACTGGTAATAAATGGATTAAATAGTTATATTTACTTGACCATCTCAGTCAATATAAATTTATTCTCTTTGTTACTTTCCATCAGCAATCTGAAATTTTTACTATCTGGTTGCCTTTTTTTACCCTCCCAGTCCATTTCTGAATGTTTGACTTCTTCCATGTAAGGCCAAGTTCTCCTCCTTTCTCCCCCTTATTAAGAAAATTTGTGGTATAATATGGTGATGATTTTTTTCCTACATATATATCTTCTGTTCTGCAGTGTTTTAGTTTTCTATTGCATGAACCACCTCAGCATTACTCACAAATAAAAGCAAGAGAAGATATATCTCTGTTTGATTTTCCCTCGGAGACAAGAAGAGCCATTGAATAAGTAAATTGTATTGGTTGGGCACCAGAGTACATGTTCTGAACTGAGGAAAATTACTCAAGTTTCGTAGGCCAATGGGCATAGCATAAACTTAGTAGTAACAGAGAAGGAAAAAATCTTCTCCATCAAGGAAAGAGAGATAGTTGGAGAAAAAGAATCTAAAGCATTTACTCAGTGGAAGAGAAGTATCTAGGGAAAGAAATGCTAGAAAAGAATAACTAATATCAGTGGCTGGCAAAATAGTGACTTCCTATATGATCCAACTGCAAATATATACCAGTGAAATTTTGTGTGGCAGTGTGACATCATGGAGCAGTACCCCTGCATTTGTAATATTGCATACAGATCTCATCATGACCTTACATTAAAAGTATTTTAAGCATTATAGGCAATTTAGAGAAAAAGAATGAACATGAACAGGAATTGAAGAGACAACCATATTAAAAAAAAAAAGATAAAAATGGCTGATTACAGAATGATTCATGGTAAAAGAGGACAAAATCATAGACTATAAAAAAATTGATAACTGTAAATACCAGGAAAGGGAGGATCTATCTTGTGTGGTGTCAAAAGTTATAAACAGAAACAATAGATTAAACCTAGGAAAGGAGAGAAAGCCTGGTGAATATTAGGGTAAAATGAAAGTTGTAAGCTGTATTTTGTTCTGTGAGCAGTATTTGAAGAGAATGTATAAAGTAGGGGATATACACACATCGTTAGAAGACAGACCAAGTAACCTATTAAACTACCTCGCTTGTAAGATTCTGATAGCTATATACTGAGAACAAAATTCCATTAACCTCAGTATTGCTCACGCTCTCAATAAAAGAAGTTAAACCTTGTTTCTATGCAATAAAAATAAAAATTATTTTACTTAATATGTAAATTATCTTTGCCTGAATTAGTGAAGACTGTAAGAACAGATGCATTTAGGCCCTCACAACTTCATCCTGCAATTTTCTAATCCCTGTAATGTGTATTTGCAGCTGTAGTGCTATTATTTGCAAAAAGATGCCAGGTTGTTTCATTTCATCCATTCAAATTCCCCCATCCTCCCTTTACAGAAATGATGGGAAGAACGAAGCACATTGTCAGCCGCACTTCCGTATGCTGGGCCGATGTTAATTACACAGGATTTAGGCTGCCTTAGACCTGCTTAGGATCCAGCATGTGACAATGTTCACTATGTTGGGAAAGGAATGACTAACACTCTCCTACTAATGCATGATGTAACCATTAACTCAAGGGCAGTCAGAGAGAAAGCTATAAAGGAGGTAAAATCAGTAGAGCATAGACACTATTTGTTAAGTGCCAGCTGTTGATCCAGGGTAGTGAGTTAATTTTTAAAGGAAGAGTTCGCCATAAGAGCTGTTTCAGAGTCATGTATGTTCCCACACTTCCCACATGGACTGTACCTTGCTGGAATATGGACTCCAGTCTGGGAGCAGTTGTGAGGATGGTACAACCAATTTTTCTTCCTGAGCTTGTCTGTTGTCATTACCTATTTTGCTACATTTTATGACTCCTGCTTCCAGATGGCCATTTATAGCTTAGCTGAATAAAAAAAGGGTAATTTTTCTCCTTATTTTGTGGATATAATCTTTTATTGTGAGAAAGCAGCAAATCTATATTGTGTTTCCAAATGCTGCTGAAAAAGGCAGAGGCAGTACACTAGGGCAATTTTTCCTGGGCACTCTTTTAGACAAAGAAGACACTGAAGAAATGATCACTCCTTTCTTCCTTTTCCTCTGCTATGACTGGCTGATATAACATGCATTTATGTGCTGCAATGCTGTCCAGTGGAAGGGCAGCCACACTGTACAGATCAGGACAATATCTGCTTCTGGCTTTCTTTTGGATAGTTCCTTTACTTTGGTTTGCTTTAGCATCTGTTTTTGAAAGTAAGTTAATTTAAGAGGGCAGTTCCTTTGCTTGCAAAGTAATTTTAGGCATCTCTGGGCAATCAGTCTGGAATGCAATCTGATTTTGTACTGTTTCTTTTAGTCTGTGTCATGGCAAGATGAACAAGTGCATGGCAAGTGCACTTGTGAGTGCTCAGGATCTGTTGGCATTCCTGATTTTCTGAAACTGGATCTATAGCCCCTTAACTGTAACTAATAAAACTGAGGGGGCTGTATATATGTATATATGACCTACTAACACTAGTGCTGTCCACATTCATTTATCTTTGATTCACCTGTTAATGAATCTGCTCTCGTGGCTGCTAAAACCCTGTTCATGGCCATGATGATGCCCTGTATTTGTTCTTTACAAATGTAACTTGTGCAGTGTATTACTGCAGCAATTTGCTAATAACTGTTTATGTAGTGGGCTCTTTTAGAGACAATTTGGTACTGGTTGTGTTTTGATTAAACTGATGCTGTATGCTCTTTGGAAAAGTCACTGATATCCATGTTATCACTTTATTTTTGTAGTTTTTTTGCCTTTTAAGTAGGTAGTTATTAGAATTTATTTGTCTTTATACAATTTCATTGAAATTTAGGCTAAACATCAAGTATTAAGTTGTGTAGTATCTTGGAGAAAATATACTTGAACCTCTAAAATAGACAATTCCTGCCCTGTGGGGTCTTCAGCTGTACACTGATCCTCAATTTGAGTAATTTTTTGTTATCATGTTCACATTGTCCTTTATCACATCTTGAATAGTTCTGTACAGTATAGAAAATGCTTTCATTTCCTATGGAGATAAATTATTTTTGATTTTATGTGTGAATAACTGACTATTTAGGGCTGAATTCATCTACACACATTATCTTTCACGCACTAATTAGAGGTCTACTATCTTTAGGTACTATCTGCAGTCAACAGAGAGAGACTCTGAGGGTGATTCCTTCCCCTTCACCCACCCTTCAGCATTTAAAATGAACTCCAGAAGCTCCTTCAGAGATAGTCTAGGCCATCCCTGAAGTAGGCATCTCAGCTAGATGCCTAAAGTTAACTGGGTGAATTGCATAGTAACATTCAACTCTTAGAGTTTTAACCACCTACATATTAGGCTATTAGGCTATTTACCTATGGACTCAGCTATTTACTCAGTCACTACAGGGACCTCCTGGCAAGGATAAATGGAGGTATCTTCTAAATAGATGCCTTAGCTAGACAGGATGAATTATGCTCTAGAGGTTTCTGTTTCTTTCTGTTGATGGCAAAGTGTGTTTGGGATGACTACCTTGGAGTAAACACCTACCTTTTAGGTGACAGAGAGAAGTTCCATCCTAAGTGATAAAGGAAAGTATCAGTTTGTCAGCTCAATCTTTTAGCTTATCCAGTGGGATAAAATAGGCAGCAGGATGCAAACTGCCCTTTAACAGTCTATCAATATGATTCGAAATTATTAAGCTGTGACCTGCCTGAACGGTTGGAAAATAGCTCAGTCTTCATTCCCGTTAACTCAATTACTTTCAGCTGAGCAGAGCTGAACAGTCACTATACTAATTTCAAGTAATGCAGCAGGCAGCTATGATATTAACTGGATACTCAGAGTGCAACTAAGCTTTAAACCTAGTTGTGATGCCTTAATAGAGGAAAAAATACATTTCACTGTAGATACTTTGAATCCATAAAGGGAAGGGATGGACAAAGGGCCATTGTTTAAGTATGGGATAAAGGCTATAGCTTTCAGGAGGATTCTAATTTTCTCAAGTCTTGATACCTACTTTTAGTAAGAATGCCTGCAATAAATTTCAAGGGTTTTTTTTATATCTTATGTTTATAGTGTTTGAAGTCCTCTAAAAATTCTCCTAATAATTCTGTAACCATATTGCATGCAAGTGTGAAAAACTGGCTGCTACACTGAAAAATTCCTCACAAGGTTATACAAGCCGGCTTTGGACAAATTGCTTAGTATTGGCTTCTGCAGTCTTGGATGAGTTTTGCAGTGCAGAAGCAAGATAAAGTGTGAGTTTAAAGTTTAGCTTATTCCTGTATTACTTGCTGCAGTGTGCAGAAATTAAATGTTTTGTTTTGCTCAAGTAGGAAATAAATGACCTGAAAATTGATGTTTTCTTTTGGGCAATTAGAAAAAACTATCAGCCTACATTTTTTAAAATAGACATTAATTCTAGGTGGTGCATTGTCTAAGTACCCGTCTTTAGACTCTTCTATTTAAAATTTCTGAATGACTGAGGCAATGTAAAGAACATTTAATGCTTCTGGAAAAAAAATACATGGCACCAGAAACTAATGGGCAACTTTGGAAATGGGGAATTTGGTATATTTTTACTTTGATTTTCAATGGAATTGTGCACAACCTTTAAAGGCTTTTATCTGGCAGACAATGCTGCATTGTGTCTCATCTCTTGCATTATTATATTGTCTGACATATGCGTAGCCAAAAAGAATTGTGTGTCAGCCAATCTAAAGAAAAAAGTTTAACTCAAAGTGACATTAAAATACTGTGGAATTCAAAGAATACAGTCCTGAAAGGGTCCTAAGGAGATCATCTGATCCATTCCTTGCTTTCCAGAGTTAGGATTAAGCATACCTATAACTTTCTTGAAAGATTTCACAGCATTCCTAGACAAAATATGTTAGTGCTTATCTCCCCTTAGTGTTATAAAGCTTTCTAATATTTAAGTCTTTGTTAATGTGATTTAAATTCATTAGTTGTTTTCTAACCCTTAGTGGACATGGAGAACATGAACATTTGTTCATCCCTTTTTAAACCTTTCATTCTTTTATGTATATTAGGACTATTAACATGTTTTCCTAATATTCTCTTCTAAAGACTAAACAGTGTCCTTTATTCCTTCAGTCTTAAATTGCTGTATTTTCTAGACCTCTGTTGATTTGCATGTTCTAATGAATTGCTATTCAGCTGATTTCTTCCACCTAAGTATAAATTTTTGCATATGTCTTTACTGACTTGCATCCAACTTTATATTGACCATTCCTTCAATCTGAGATATTTGTTTTAGATTCTAGGTCATATGTCTATCAGTCAGCCCTGTAGGCCATCCCTGTTGGGGGCCATGCTAAACAGCAGGTACATACTTGTCTAAGGATACAGGTAGGCTTCCAGAAAGATTTTCAAAAAGTTGTGTATGCTGAGCTGGCCAGTAATTTTAGTGCACAGACACACACATATGAATGCAATTGCTTTCTGTAATTTTTATGTATGATATATATGTATACATGTTATGCTAAGTAAGAGTCCTATAGCTATAGCCCCTGATAAATAGCAGCTATCAATTGGGCAATGGGATGTTCCAATATGGGGCTTTTTTACATCTTTCTGATAGCAGTGTATTTTCCTGATCATTTTTCAGTATTTTTTCCCAATGAATTACTTAAGCATAATCTGTCTGCCAATATCTAACAGATACGGAAACATTTACAGTCAAGAAGAAGCTGTTTTAGACTAAAGGAAAACTGTAAGTTAATAGTCTCAGCCTCTGAATGAGTGACATGGTTTGGATTCACTGCATTTACTCCAGTCCAAAGAAATCAACATAGACTCAGTCTACAGAAAGTGAATCAATAGTACTGGACAAGTTCTCCTGGACACTTCCTCCTCTGAGAAGCTGCAGCAGGTAAAATACTTAAGTAAGTATGTTAAGGGAGTGAAGGAGGGACAGCAAAAGATGTGTATTAACTGACTCTAAATCTGCTCCTGAGAAATCCAACATGAAATCATAAAAAATTACGAGTTGTAAAACTGTTTGAAGCAGTGAATAAAAAGTGAGTGTAAGGGTGGTCTGCTAAATACTGTAGTAAAATGGCTGTATATCCTGTGGAAGCTGGAAGTGGTTGACTTTGTGATCCTTCTGGCTGAGGGTGTAATGAAACTATACAGATTAGGAAGCAAAGTATTTCACTTATGCAAAATGCATAATGCGTACTATAGCAAACTTAGTTACACTGGGTTCAGGTGTCTTTGTGAAATATCTTGAAAATGAATGATTGATTCCCTAATCTTTCCTTGAGAAACTAGTATGGTAAAATCAGCAAAAGTTTAAGAAATAGGAGCCTGTGATGATTGTCTAATCCGTTATTAAATTTCTCTTCTATCTGTAAGCAAGTGAATTCAAAATTAATATGACAGGAGAGAAAGAGCTATTTCTGAAAATTTTTGCACTGCTGATATAATAGTAGCAGTGGAATTCCTACATTTGTAGGATATCCCTCGTTTGCAAGATCTTTTTCAGCAAACTTATCATTTCCTTTGTTATGTTCAAAGAAAAGTCTGTCATAGATGATTTACTCTGAGTTTCCTCAACATATAAGCGAGAAAATAGCAACAAATACACTATCCAAAACAATCCTACATAATGCTTTTGGACTTTTTATCTCTTTATCTTACTTTCATGTTTTGTTGGTTTCATAATGATCTAGTGGTTTTGTTAGCAAGTTCAAATCCCTTGTTCTCTGAAAGACAGAATTGAAAATAAATGATTCACTCTGTTTTATACAAGTGTTCCAGAAGTTCATATATCATTTTATATAGACAATTTTAGAGTAGAGTCAAGCATAGAAGAAACTGTAATAGTTCTCAAATGACTAGTTGAAGAGTATCAAAAATACCCTCCAGAAACTCTATGTTACAAAGAATTAAACTATCAGAAATCAAATGTAGTCTATATATGAAATTCTTACGGAAATTGCCATTTCCCAAAGCTATTCCTTCAGGGCCTAAAAATATTGGGCAATGCCGTGTTGAAGTGTAGTATAATTTTTATAATGTACAATGATATTTTAGGAATATGTATGATAACCCATGAACACTGACATTGCTGCCCAGAAACACCATTTCACTTGCCGTGGGTCTTCCTGAATTTGTTTTGGCACTAGTCTTTATGACTCCGTACAGTTCTTTTTATGTCTTTAATATGGAGATGAATAGCCTGGGAAGACACTTACCATTTCAATACTGCTTTGCAATCCAAATGAACTGCTACCTCTGCAGCTCTCAGAAGTCATTTAAATATGTTTCACAGGCAGGTGGAATAGTTCAGAGGCAGTTTATAATGCAGATTTTCTTTAAGGCCACATTCCAGCTGAGTTAGAAGGTGCAGAAACTTACTGGTATTAGAGCTAGCTCGTAAGCAATCTTCCACCCCTACCCCCATGAAAGCTTTGTGGGTTTTTGTTTTGTTTTGTTTATTTGAATGCAGGTAGTCATCTTGACACAGAGCAACATGTATGACCTGATTTAATTAGAATTTTTCTCTGCAAGCTTAGTAAATTGGGCTTTTTTTGAGTGTAACAGATGTAGCTGGACCTGTTTCTTCAGGCATTCTAGTAAACTGTGATTCCTATTTATTTAATTTTTTTTAAAGTTGTTTTACAAGTGGAAAAAGATTTTGTGAGACATCCTAGGTTTATAACTATTTATATTGTTGTCTTTCATATAGAAATTACAGCGAAAATTTCCTGTGTCTGATTCTTGTCTCTTTCTCTGGTAGATAGGAATATCCTCTGGTAAAGTTTGTGCAGAAGAGAGAGATAGATATCTTCTTGATAGATGTAGGTAGAAGTGGATACTAATCTATTTCAGACTTCTGCAATAGTGATATGTAAATGATCAACGGATAAATAATGGAAAAAAAAATTGTGAGAACTAATTCTCTAGAACTCTTGAACTTCTTATAAAACAAGACAAAGATTTTTATAATCATGACCTTTAACTACTTAAATCTGAAAACAGCCTTCCAGTGCATGAATAGTTATGGACATGCTTTAATTAGTTTTTGCTCTCCTTGACTTCACAAGCAGGGTGAGAGAAAGCAGACTCAGCAGGGAAGTTCTGAATGCTCAGGAAAAAGAGCCAATTTAACTGCAAGAAGGTCTCAAGAAAATCCTTGAGATCAAACTCCAAATCAAGTTCAATAAATGCAAAGGAGAAGAGAACAAAAACCTATCAATCAAACGCACTATAAAGCACTACTGTATGGGAATTTTTTGATGAAACTCTCTTTTTTTTTTTCTTGGACAGCCATTCTGTTAAAAAAAATAAAGGACCAAACTGTAACTAGTAGGGAATATAGACTTCTCAAGCAAATTTATACACTCACATGCTGATGGGTCAAATACTGTTTCTTGTAGTTTGAAATGTGTAGTTGCAGCAGAAGCAGCACTTTAGTTCCTGCTTCTAGCTACTGCAATCCAGGGCTCCCTGTGTTAAGGTAAGATACAACTGAAGATGATTTTGTCTAAGGAAGGCTGCCTACACCTGTGCTACCATCTCTGCTACACATGTGGAGAACTTCCAGCTTGGAGATAGGATAGCAGCAGTGGACTGTAATATGTCAATTCACCGCAGCTTGATTTGTAAAAGCTCATGTTCAGGTATTCTCATTCTTCTCACAGAAAACGAGGATCTTCTGTGCTCTCCTCTGCCTCTCTTTACATGTGTACACCCTATGTTGCAAAACAACAGCCAGAAAACAAAGCCTCCTCCCTCATGTATTTAGCATGAACCTTTGCTTTGGGCTGTGATATGTCTATGAGCTTGGGGTGGAGGTCACTATTATTCAATAAAGATAGTTAATTATTCCTGGTCAGTATCATAAGTGATATGTTCTACCCATACATTTCTCAGTGACTATAGCATGACTAATAAAAATATTAGTATTTTAGAAAAATGTGGATGGAGAATATTAACATGCATTTTGCATGTCTTCCACACTAGTGATTTGCAAGTGGATTACTTTTGTGTAACAGAGGAAGGGGTTTGGCCTATAAGACACACATTTTGATACAAGAGTAAACTGGCAGCAGAGAGTGAGAAGCAGGATTTTCTGGAATCCAGTGGTCTAGGTATCCTACCTGGAAAGAAATCAGGAATGTATGAAAGACTAGAGAGTGGTCTTTGTATTCTGTAGTCTTTATCACGGAATGGATGCAGAATGATTTATCTCCTTTATACACCCCTGGGGAGAGGATGTCTGCTTCTCTCTGCTACATACCCTTTGAACTCATGCATGTGGAGAGGATCACTTTCTAGACATACCCATCAGCGTGCACGAATAGGTCAGTGGGCCTATTCTTGTTAAAGACACAATCCCAAATGTGCATTCTGTTAATGAATGTGGAATAACTATGGCTTAAAATTTACCTAGATATATCAGTTACCTGCACTGTATTGATTTTCATCAGTGAGATTTTGGGGTGAGATACGTTTCAGAAGGATCTTTTTCTACTGTCATTTATTTAAGCTGGAGTTGTTTCCCAAGCAATTTTTGGACTTGGGCTGGGTGAGGGAAGGATGTCTCCTCCTCTCCTCTTATTCTTTATTAAAGCTGCTACTTTCAATATGTGCACATGATATGCAGGAATATATCTTACTTGACATAAAACCATTTCACTCAGCTTGCTTTTAGCTTCCACATCTGAAGATATAACTTGGAAGTGCCTTGGCACAGATTGACATAAAACACAATGAGACATGAAAGGCAATCAGGTAAATAAGAAAATTCTTATTTACTAATTATGATAGTGCCTATTGTTATGGCAGTTTGGCAAGGAATAAGAAAGATTAAAATGTAAATTAGATATTCCGTTACCAAAGGAAAATCAGTTAGGTATTCAAAACTGAAAAAAGGCAAAAAACAAACAAACAAACAAACAAACAACGCCCCCCCCCCCAAACTTATATGCCATCCTTAAAAGCTTAGATCTGAGCCCTGGAAGACACTGAGTGCAAACATCATTGTAGGAGGCCTCCCTGGAGAGTTGTACTGCCTGTCAAAGGACTTTTCTAGCTTGTGCAAGTCAGAGGTACCCTGGCATACACAAGTATGCCAGTCCCAGAACAGGAAAAATCATAGCTGCAGAAGTGCAGTGCTGTGCATGAACTAAAAGCTCTGCAAAAACAGCTACAGTATGTCTGCTCTGCAGAATTGAGTGTGGGACAGAAACCTTCCCAGTCTGATCCATATGGATGAAATCTTTAGGCTTTTAGGCCTAGAAGGTACACTGCAGCACTACCATGAAGAGACATCTGCTCAGGTTCTGTAGTCCTGAAAAATTAAAAATGGGCTATGCCAGATTAGTAAGCCTCACTTCTTCAGGCTCAGCATTGTTCTGTACCACTTTCAGGACACAGGCTGGTGTCTCTACATTGTGCTGCCCTACATTGTACCCTGTAGATAAACTAGCTTGTTTGGAAATAACAGAGGAAACTCTTCTTTGGGCTCTACCACATGATGCAGACATACTCTCAGAGTAGTCAAATGTAACAGTAGACAAGGGAGAGTGGGAGTTTTCAAAACAGCTTTAACTGACGTACTACAGCAGAGGACTCTGGTTCTTAGACTCTGTGTCTTGCCAGCATTTAGGAACTGTTTCCACCTGGAAAGGAAAGAAAATATTCTCCCAGGCTAAGCATGCTTCCAAGCTCTCTCATCTGGTTGTATGCTTCGCCTACCTCCTGGGGCAATATATGGAAGTGCAAGGATTTCAATGTCTCTTCCCCAGTGCCCTGGTTTTTATAATAAGGAAACCTGGTGACAATGGCCAGAAGAAGCCATGTGAATTCAGGTCAGCTCCCTGACCTGAATGCTCAGTGAGCAAGCTGTGAAGATGTCCACAGTACACACTCCCTGGCCAATCTCCTGCAGCCTCAGCTCACTAGGTACTAGGCAACAGGGGACTTTGAACAGCTGCCCTAGCCCCTGAAGTGGCTCATTCATGCAAAACTACAAACAGGTGATATTCACTTATGATGGCCTATCTCCGCATAGCTAAACACTGTACCTGCTGGAGGTCCTGGGTGGAATTAACCTATAATTCTTAGAAAAGCAGTCTAAATTCTCTAGCCTGGAGCTGAGAAAGTACTGTGGAAGATAACTACACAACGTGGGCTAAAGGAAAAGAAATGGTGCATTTTGTCAGCTGTATAGGTTGACAAGCATTGCAGGGCTGTGCTGTTGTCCAAGGTGCAGTGAAATCCACTGGCTGTCAAACAAGCAAGCAAAGAAGGCTGTGAAGCCAAATGTACAGGTGTTTTCCTAGTTGTTGTTCCTCCTCCTTACAGCTTGTTTCCTAAATTATCAAGGATGTGGTCACAAAGAATCCAAATAGCTGTTTAGTAGGTTACAGTAAGAGTGGAAACACATTAGCGTGCTTGGGGACAGATTCTTAAAAATGGGTTAGATTACTCTTGGGAGGATATTAGAGGAAAAAAATGGTAGAGCAGAGCTGCTCTATTTTCTTTTGATGTATATTGTTTTGAGTTTATAGGCTACTGAGGTGCTCCAGCAGTCATACGCTTCTGTGTAGCCAAGAAGCCTAGAGGTACCCTGGAGAGGTTTTTTTCTGTGCTTCTCAAGGGCTTTCTCTCTGATTGCTTATGTCCTTGTGGTGCCACACACTTGGAAGTTACCAGAGCACATGTCTCCAAAGAGATGTGCATAGGCCTGCTATTGTCTGTGTTTCAACAGCTCCTCAAGATTTGTTTTCTGGCTGTTGACAAAGTCATACCTACAATAAGCTGGGAAAGCAAAAACCCAGATGCACACAGGGCATGCCAAACATAGATGTTCCTAAGCAAAACTATGAGTAAGACTTGAGCTCCCACAGTTTATCTGCAGGGATAAAACACTTTCCAGGTCTTGCTATGGGTGTAGGCAAAGTATGAGAATGTCAGTAATGGTTGAAAACATGAAGCAGTGATGCATCCACTGCCAGTAAGGGGGCCTTACTTTGCTTGCCATGCACTCTACCTCCTGCCTATGCTGAGATCATGGGTGACCTGTGGGGGGAAAAGAGGGAAAGGAGATCTCAGTCTGCCTTGATTCTGGGATGGGGAGACAGGCTGCAGAGTGCTGAGATTCAGACACTGTGGCCCTCACAAAGAGAGTGGATTAGGGAAGTCAGCCCCATAATGTGAAAGGCTGAAGCCGAGTAGGGTCCTGAGGGACTCAAAAAAGGATAAGGATAATGGAGGATAAGCTCTATACCACAGAGATGGTAGGTAAGCAAATTACAGAGTAGGTCCTTCTACCCGGGAGATGTGGAGGTTAAGAGAGGCACTTGGGAGAAATGAAGACTGGAGGTGTGGGTCCTTAACTGTCCTGGAATAGGAAAAGATAAGAGGACCTCAGTGAAGGATGGGCTTGGGAAAAGAGGATATGATGGGGAGGGTAGGACCTGACACGTTGTGAGTGAGGTCAGAAACAGGTTATGTGTGTCCTAACATGTGCTCTGGCCCAACAATGCCTTGCTCCACTGAGATGTGAAGATGTACCAGAGAGGTAGGTTTCATCTTCACAGTGGGGTCAGACTGGCTGGAAAGCAGGGATGTGTGAAGAGAAGAGAGAAGGGAAGAGAGACACCATATCATCAGAGCACCCCTCTGCCTCCTTTGAGTTGACCTGGTGTGCTTTCCTTTGCAACCCACCCTGCCAAAGTCACAATACTGAGTTTTGCTACTGATTAATAATGGGAGAAAAATAAATTGCTCTGTCCTTCATTCTTGCTTGGAACAGCAGAACTCAATTTTGCCTACACTGCTCAGGAGCTTTGAGCCATCTTTGCTCTTGCATGTTACGTACTCTATATTTTTATCTGCAGCATTCAATGATACAAACTGTGTGGCATTTGCATATCTTTCTTTACAATCTTCTCTTCCCTTCTGGCTTCAGGCATCTCCTCTCTTATTAGCTGCCAGACGTGGCTTTTCTATTTTTTTATCTTCGCCTGCTGTCCCACAATCAACAAGAACACCTTCCAATTTGTGTTATATCAAAGTGAATCAGGAGCCACCTGACATTCATACTCTTATGATTTGCAGGAGAACTGAAACATTTAGCACCAGGTTATTGTTGAATCCAGCTCATTCAATAGCAACTGGAAGTTGTTAGTATCTGCCTTGCAGTCTGGCAGCTGTAGGGCGTGACACTGGTGGCTCTTCTCCAGTTGCTAATGGACAGATGTCCACATCGTAAAAACACAAACAAAATTAACACTTTTTTCTGGCAGCCTCAGTGGGGGGAGTAATACATTCAGTGGGCCAGTGAGGCTGTTATTAACACTGGGCTGTGCCCACAGAAAAGCTCGGAGAGTACTGGAGCAATAATTTGCAGACCCTGTTGCACTTCTAGGGATGGGAACCTTGTGTACCAAGGACAAGAAGTCTTGTTTTGAAAGAAATAGTTTCATGATAGAAGCCACAGAGGATGTTACTGAATGTCTGAGACAAACTAGTAGCTTAATGAGGTGGGAAGAATGGCTTGGTCATAGTTCTCTGCACCTATTCCTTTCTTTTGTTTCTCACACCTCTGGGGAACCATTTCCATATCTCCTCAGGCTCCTTGATTTTATTCTATTCCACACAATCACTTTCACCAAGCATGGTAAATCTTCCTTCTCATTTTAAGAATTATTTATTTCATTTATTTATTTAACGCTGCTAGCGGGGGCCTTATACTGGGAGGAAATTCCTATTTGACTGCAGAAATGGATGTTAGACCACAAAATGGGTGGTAAAGATGGAGGGTGCTATTCTGGCTGTAGGATTCCTATGGAGTGGATCCTGTGCCATAAAGATCCAGTGTTACAGGGGAGAAAAACAATTACTACAGGTGAAGTGGAAGAGCCTTGCAGTCTACAGCTTGGGCTGAAACAGCAATGGCTTTCAGTTAGCTGGCTCCTGTTGTTAACTATCATGAATCTCTCAGCAGTAATTTGACCTACATAGTCTCATGACTTATTTATATTGTGCTTCTGACACACAAAGCTGGCTGGATATTTTCCACGAAGAAGGAAAGCAATTTCTTTGACAAAAATACCTGGTGAAAGAATTCAACCCAGGCAAAGGACATATTCAGAATGAATATTTAAAATTCCAAAGCTTTATTTTGAGTTTTATTCTACATTTTTACCAATGAATATTGTTTTAAAATATTTATGTAAAATGCAGAGTGGTAATACTAGGGCATGATGATATGACAATACAAATATTGACAAATACTATTCCATCTTCTTCCTTCATCTTAGGAAGGTCTTTGCTTTAGAATATTTTTCTCATAACTTTAGAACAGTTTTATAAACTACTATTGTCTAGACCATTACATGTCTTTATGTAGATATGTGTTAACATACCCTACATCAGCATCCACAAGTGAAGCTCTAGCGGTGCTGCCTGAATCTCTGTGAGAGAGGTCTGGTGGTGCCCAATTCAGCCATCTCCAGGCTTAGCAACCGCAGCGTCCGCTGGTCAGTCGAGGACTTCCTCATGCTACCCTGCTTACCGTGGCACCTGCCGGATGCACTAGGCACTTCAGCCAGGGCCCCTGGGAACATGGTTTTGCCCCCCCCCCCCAGTTCTCCATAGTGACACCATGAAAAAATCTTTTAGTTTCAGTAGTCAAACCAGTGGGGCACTAAATGTAAAATGAAGTCAAAATGTAAAACAGGCCCACTTTAGAAAAGAAAAAAAAAAGATCTCTTTTAAAGCATTTGCTTGGTGTTTGTGAGGTAGATTACAGAACACAGTGTAAGACCTGTGACAGATAGTGTTTTGTTATACTACTTACTGAGATCAGCTATGATAGGAGACACCTTTAATCAACTACCCTATAATTATGCTAAGTTTTTCACTAAATGACAAATCCCAATTGGCTGGGTCAGAGCCCTGCCTTTCCAGACAAAGCTAATTACTTTGTCCATTCACCCATTCACTCATTTCAGCAAGTCCTGACCTGTGGTATCATGTAGGTGAGTATTTACTATAGATATTTTTATTGCTTAATTTTTTACCATTTCAAAATTTAAAATTTCTGAGCTCCATAAAGGGAAGGTACATGTCAATAAGACTTTCAGAAAGATTGTCAAGAATCACATGTAACATCCTAAACAAACCACATATTTACCTGCTTCTCAGTGTGATACTATTATCTATTTTTTTCTTATCCTGTTTTGAATATTTTAATCCCAAGTGGTCCATTGAACTATTACACAAACAAAAGACTACCTTTAAACAGTAAACATATAACTGTCATAGTTATTGAGTAAAATATATGTGTACACATAAAAAAAAAATTCTAAAACAATCTTATACTAATATATTTATTGTACTTTCTATATTAAGCTGTTAGTCTAGACAATTATTTCTGGGGCCAGGGAATAGGTTTTGTTTACAGGCTACAATACACTGATATGGATTTCTGTTTCTTTAGGAGTCTACTGGTATAAACTTATGCTTGGGGGAGTTTAAGTTATTTGTCCCTAGTGACTGTTTCTAGTAAAGGGTAGAAGACAAGACACCTTAGTGTTTTCAGCCTTTCAACTCAGGTAAATGGTATGTTACAGTGTAATAGTTATTTTTTATACAGAGCCACAGATGGGAAAGGCAATCCACAAAAAATCAAAGGTAAGAGGTTTGTGTTAGAGTTGCTTATAAACAGCAGGGGCAATTCTGGGCAGTTCCTGCATAGGTATGGGTTGGTGTGGGTTCCTGCTGAGGCCTCCGACGTGGAGCAAACTCAGAGAGCGTGAGGATGTGGGCGACGTCCTGCCTCTCGCGGGAGCCTGGAGCAAGGGCTTGGAGAGCAAGGCCTGCACGGCCCACGCTCCACGTCATGCAGGTGGTCCAAACTCGTGCTCTCAGCATACGAGACTTCGAGGCCCTTTTTCCTTAAAAACAGAAAGCTTCTTTATGCCTCTTGCTTTCACTAGTTAGCCAGAATTTGTGAGGGCTTGCAAGTTATTTCAGTTAGAAGAAGGAAAGGTGGTGAGGTCAGGTATCCTTGCTGGTTGTTTACAGGAACTGTAGGAGACTTTGCTTCCCTGAACAGTGGCTGATCCAAACAAACAGAAACTGTTGTTTGTTCAGAGCTGCCAGCCTCTCTTTTCCAACTCCCTTACTCTAAATCCTTTTCCTTAGGCTTTCTCTAGGGGTTATGATAATGTGCTTGCTTAGGCAGGTTTGGATCCCGACTGTGCTCCTTTTTTCTTTTCAGCCGAAGCTGTCAATTCTTTGACATAACCATTTCCCAAAACAGTGCTCGATAAGGCCTCCTTTATAAATCACCAGTATTCCGCATAGCTTTGTACTCACCTTTGTTTTGAGACTTTGACATCTGCTTACCCATCTCTCTCACCTCTCTCCAGGGATGGGTGGCAATTAGGCTGGCTCCTCAGTATTAGTAGGTTTATCAAAATAACAAAAGACTATGAGGATTGTGAAGAAACAGAGGATGAAAAGGAGCACAGAAGGAAACAGTAGGAAAGAGCAATTATTCTTGAGGGAAGGTTAATTTCTTTACTGCAATTTCATATTTTCCTCGGATTATATTTATTTATATACAATCATATGAGAGAAAGGAATACAAAATGAATTATAATCCCAGGAGAGCAAGTCTGAAAAGAGAAAGCATTCAGGTATAGCAAAAGAGAACTGAAACTATATACTGCGAAGAGAGAGGCTAATATATAAACTGACTGAGGTTAATAAGAAATATTTATTTTCAAGGATAATTCACTTGTGAAGATTCCCTACCTCCCACTCCTGTTGCTCTAGCTATAAAGGATTGCTATGGAAAATCTGGGAACAATTTTATCCATGGAGGTTGGGTTTACTCCAGGAGTACATCTACTCCCCTACTTTTCAAAGGGAATGCCACTATGCAAGTGATGCCCTAATGATGGAGTTTACCATCTCTCCTGGAAGATTCTCATTTTTCCAAACAGAGGACGTAATTTTTTGACTGAAACCATTTCACATTCTAAACTGTGTTAATTTTAATACTGCATTACTTAAAAGGACTGGGCAAAAGCCTATTCTGCCTCTCCCATAGACACTTTCTAGAACAGTCTCACCTCTTTCAAAGGCACAGCTATTTTTGTAGTGTGTAGATAATTTTTCATATTAATCGCTAGAACAGGGTAATAATTTGCTGAGGGAAAAAATATTTTTAACACAGATGTGAAACGCCATCTGCTTTGACCAAAAATGTACTTTAGTTATATTTCTGTGCTGTCAAGGTTGAGAAGGAAAGAAAATTGTATTTTTCTCTGCTCAGTTTAGAATTCTGGATTTCAAAATAATATTCCTGTGGGAGGAGGAGAATAAGCATGTGTATTAATGGAGGATTATACTCCTCCATATTATTGGCTCCGCACACTACTGTCCACACACTTGGAGGTATGTTGTCTTGTTTGGAAGAGCTCACCTACAAGATCTAATAAATTGCTTGGGAAGCCTGTTTTTGTACTGTAACTCAAAATACACTGTGATCTACACTACAGCTCTCTTGTAAACATTGCTATCCAGAAAAGGTTAAAATGATACTGGAGTGCAACATATTGCTGCAAAGAAAAACACATTGGGCATCTTAGGTGGAACTGGAAAGCAGTATTTTGATGAAAGTATTCAAAGATTATTTCATTTACTCAGTTGTTGTCCCCACAGAATAGGATAATGAATGAAAATTATGCCTACAACCTTGTAAGGTAGTCAGGGAGAAGAACAGGTTGAATATATAGCCTGAAACAAAGAAAATAAGTGTTGTACTTTTTTTCTGAAGGCCACTAATTAGAATTATTCAAGCGGTCTCAGAGTGATACAGCAAAAGATACTTGACTAAAAACAACAAAAAAGAAATCGCTCAGTTGCTTTTGAAAATTTGGCTGTGATTTGCCCAAAGTCCCACATTTGTGTAGTACAGAAATGCGATCCAAACAGACTCCCAGATTTATCTGTGCTAGTAATTGCCTAGTAATAAATATCTTTAATGATTTTGAATCTTTGCTGCGGAGAATAAATTTGGACACATTTTGCCATAAAGCACTAAAGATTCAGCAGACAGTAAACATTTTGCAGAACAACCTTAGTGAGTTGGAGTTCTCTACAAAGTGGCAAGCAATGGATTCTCACCTTGTCCTTGATTCCTCTTAAAAATCTGCAGTGGAAACTGTCATTACAGAATCTGAGTTCTGCCAAGCCTAATTATACACAATGCAGCAAATGAATTTTTCCAAATACTCTTGGAAATGTGTTCAGACAGTTTATTTGGCTAACTCACTCAAAAACAAATTAGAACATCAATAAACAGGCTGCTAGAATATTAGGAATTTTTACAGAATTGAGAATTAGAATTTGCAAGAGGAAAAAAAGAGAATCAATAGGAAGAGAGAGTTTTTCTAAGATTTTCAATTAGTCATGGAACACTGGAGTAGTCATAATGAGAATATAAAAATTGGAAATATTAGCAAAAAAATATAGTGGCATCACATTTAAACAATCAAACAGTAATTTGACCAAATCTCTTGTATATCCATTTTTAAGGGGAGACTCTCTACAACCTGGAGGCTCAGCTACTGACCTTTAAAATACTGGCATATTTTGATTTCTCCTATAGGCAACCTAAAATTCTCTAAGCAATTCAGTCAGGAATGTCAGTACAGAAATTTGTGTTTAGACTTTTTCTTAGGCTTAAAGTCCTCATGCAGCCATTGTCCTGTATTCAAAAAAAGCACTCAGGAATGGGAATAAACAATCACAGAAGAGCTGGTTTGGCAGTTCTTGGTGTTAAGGACAGCTACAGCACTTGGTGTAGTTTGACAATCATTTCTTAAATCAGCAGTGCTGGCTAAACTAGCCAGTTTTGCTGGTTTATGTACCTACACCGTGAACTTGGTCAGGAAAAAAATAAAAAAAAAATCTCTTCTCTTTTGGCTGAGGTACTTTTAACCTGGACCAGATCTGGAAATTGATTCACTGTGTGGCCCCACAGACAGATGTATTAACCCAACTCAGAAGATTATATTATGGTGAGGGTGGAGTTTTAGAAGCTAGTGTCAGAAGAAATGCTTATCAAGTTCTTCCTTTACAGACAACAGTGCAACTTACTTAACACATTCATAGCTAGGGTAAATCCTTCTATGCAAAGATCAATCCTTCAAGTTTAGTGTTTGACCAGGTTAAACTTGCCATCAACTGTGCAACACAGATGGTTCAAACTTCCAGAGTTGCACCTTCTTTCTGAGGAGCTTCCTATTCTTCACAAGCGTTAATATTAGCCTGACAACACTTGTGTGTGCGTCTGTATTAATTCAATATCATTGCTCTCTATTTTAGAAATGACAAAATGAAGACCCAAATGGGGAACAGAGGGAATGAAATGTAAATGTGAGATTCTTCTTCTTTCTTCTGTGCCTGTTTTATGACTCTGACATCAGTCGGTAATGAGCAGCCTCTTGCCCAGGACACACCTTTAAAAGGAGCATGAGGATTACAATCTTGTATAGGCTGAGAGGGGCATGAACTCAAGTGTCTCACTTAGGATGTGGGTTCTCATGAATGAGCAAAGCTATGAAAGCCAGGCAGTGCGTGGGTGCTTTAAAGGATGGCAGTGATACTACTCTCTTCTTTCAGAAGAAGGCCTCCTCCACAGTGGACTGGAAGAGAATGGGGTCATTTCTTCCAATACCACCTGAGGCACCCAAGGACAGGGCAGGAGGGATGTCAGACACATTAAATATTTTCCATTGGTCCCTGAATGATACAAATGTTGATATCAGACAGCTATTTGCTAACAGTGTGGGCTGCTTTGATCTATGCAGTCTATGGACTGCATCAGTATTCCAGGTACCTTTTTTAAAAGCTTTGGATTCTGCTTCAGGTTTCAGGTTTAAATACCTTAACCAAACATATTGTTAGAGGAACAGATATCCCTCTGCTCCTCAGGAGTCACAGTTGTTACTTTCTCCTTAAGATGTATTCAGTGGTGATCTCTTCACAGAAAGTATAGCTGAGTCTTTAGACACCTCTCACAGCTTCATATTTTATTTAATAATATTTTCATAAAAGAAGTAGGACATAAAGCAGTTTGTCCCAAACACTTATAAACAGTTACAATATCTAGTACCATACTGTGTCTACAATGTTGGGAATTATTTTCACATCAACATACCCACATTTTATATGAATCTGGTCCCATCTGCATATTTGACCACACTTGACCACAGCTTTAAAGTGATTTAAAGACAAGCATTCATCGATCCCATTAACAAAAACTGTTCCACATGCAAACTTTTGCATCCTTACTTTACTCAACATAGGGAAAAGACCAAGTGATTTCATATCAGTATTTTCCCTTGTAATTTTGTCATTAATTATTATACAATGAATTAATGTTAATATACAGATTCAGCTTGCAATGCAAGAAACAGCTAATAAACACTTAAACTCTATCTATAATCAAAAATTATAGAAATTTATGTTGATGAGCTCAAGATTAGAACTGTTTCTAGATGCTGCCAGTCAGCCAGACTACCATAGCTAAGGAACACTCATTTTCTTCCTTGGGATTCATGAAGGGCACCTCTGGTTTGTCAGTGTTCTATGTAAAAAAGGGAATATGTGAGAATTTATGGACTTCTGCTTGAAATTTGAGAAATGTGGTTAACAGGATTAGCATAAGGATGTCAGATACTGGTTGTGCTTATCGGCTCAAGTTTATTTTTAATGTTAGTGGACCAGACTTGACTAAGCCATGTCTAATTATATCAAGGCTAAATGTGAACTCTCATGTCTAATTTCCATAAAAAATACAGCTGAATTCTTCTAACACTTTGTGACATGTCTTAGGTGTAAGCCAAACAGCATAATAAATGATTTTGATAGGACACATCATCAGATAGTAGCACAAAATATTTGCATGAAGTTCAAGCACAGATGTTGTACTCCTCTCTTTTATTTTCTCACTGCCTTTGGCCAAGTGGAGCATTTTTTTCTAGGTCACATGGCATGGCCCAGGTCTAGGACTCTGTAGCTGTCAGTGGTGCCCAGTGATAGGACAAAAGGCAAGGGGCACAAACTGAAACACAGGAAATTCTATCTGAACACAAGAAAACACTTCTTCACTATGAGGGTGGTTGAACACTGGAACAGGTTGCCCAGAGAGGCTGTGGAGTCTCCATCCCTGGAAATATTCAAAACCTGACTGGACATGGTCCTGGACAACCTGCTCTAACTGACCTTGCTCGAGTAGGGGGGTTGGATCAGATGATCTCCAGAGGTCCCTTCCAACTCCAACTATTCTGTGATTCTATATCTCCCACAATACAGACATAATATTGCACAGCTGCATTTTTAATCATATGTGGTTTTGCATTCCAATTTATGCTGTGAAAAATAATGAAATAATTAAACGAAGAAAATTCATATGATTTTCTACCATATGTAAACTGTACAAATGCCAAATTCAGGAAAATCTAAAGCAGTAGCTATTTCCCTAGATTAAGGGCATTTAGATCCATCAGTATGTACTTCTAGTCAGATAGCCCTGGAGCAATTAGTGTTAAAATATTGTAAAGATATTGACTTTTTGACAAAGACAAGGGCAGCTTTATTACTCAGCTCACTTAGACCGACACTCAAGGAGACTGAAAAGAGCAACATTTATTAGAGCTGTCATCGTTAAGCTGGGCCAAAGGCAATCCTTTTAACTGGAAGCTATCACGTAAAATAATCCATTAACTTAGACCCAGCAGAGTACATTACAGCAAAATCTGGAGGAGAAAAACTTCCCAACAGTCAGTTAAGCAAAATTTTGCAAGATAAGTCAATAATAAATAACTAAGTTCTAGCTAAACCGCTAAATATACTATTCAAAGCAATGCTTTCTGCTTTTCCTGCACATCAATGGCCTATTACTGAAATCCACTTACAAAAGAGTTTACCCTAACAAAGAGCAAAATTTGTGTCCTGTAGTTTTCTGACTTCAATGAGGGCAAGAAATCCTATCCAGAGCCAGAGGCACAGTAAAAGCTGGACTACTTCTCCTAAAATTCCTTTTTTGAGCTGATTGTTATCCAACTATGTTATAGTTTGACAAAATCTATTAGATAGGGGATCACAGTCTTGGCAAATGCCAGTGTATCTCAGCTCCTCATGTGTGATTATTTTATTTTATTTTATTTTATTTCTTTTTATTTTATTTTACTGTTGTCTTTACCTCCAGCTGAACCTGCTGAGGGATGTGAAGGGCAACAAGAAAGACTTATATAGGTGCCTCAGCAGCAAGAGGAAGACCAGGGAAAATGTGGGTCTGTGGCTGAATGGGGGAGGTAACCTGGTATAAAGGACACAGAAAAGGCAGGGGTACTCAACACCTTCTTTGCCTCTGTCTTTAATGGTAAGACCAGCCTTCAGGAATCCCAGGCCCCTGAGATTGATGGGAAAATCTGGAGCAAGGAAGACTTACCCTTGGTGAGGAGGATTAGGTTAAAGAATGTTTAAACAAATTGGACAGACACAAGTCCATGGGACCTGATGGGATACACCCACCAGCGCTGAGGAGCTGGCCAATGTCATTGCGATGACATCAATTATCTTTGAAAAGTCATGGCAATTGAGGGAGACTCCTGATGACTGGAGGAAAGAAAATGTCACTGCTATCTCAAGAAAGGCAAAAAGGAGGATCTGGGGAACTACAGGCTGGTCAGATTGGCCTCACCTCAATCACTGGGAGGCTGATGGAGCAAATCCTCCTGGAAATCATTTCCAAACACTTTAAGGACAAGAAGTGATTTAGGGTTGTCAGCATGGATTTACAAAGAGGAACTCAGGCCTGACCAACCTGATAGCCTTCTACAATGAGATTACTGGCTTGAGGGACAAGGGGAGAGCAGTGAGCATTGTTAATCTTGACTTCAGCAAAGCTTCTGATGCTGTCTTCTATACCATCCTCACAGACAAACTGATGAAGTGTAGGCCAGATAAACGGACAGTGAGGTGGACTGAAAGCTAGCTGAACTACCAGGATTGAAGGGTTATGATCAGTGGCACAAACTCCAGCTGGAAGCCCATAACTTGTGTTGTCCCCCAGAGACACACAACACTGCTTAACATCTTCATTAATGATCTGGGCGATGGGACAGAGTGCACCCTCCACAAATTTGCAGACGAGGCAAACTTGGGAGAAGTGGTTGATAGACCAAATGGTTGTGCTGCCATTCAGAAAGACATTGACAATCTGGAGAAATGAGCCAACAGGAGTCTCATGAGGTTTACAAAAGGGAAATGCAAAGTCCTGCAGCTGGGGAGGAAGCACCCCTTTCATGAGTACAGGCTGGGGACTGACTGGCTGGAAGGCAGCTTTGCAGAAGAGGACGCAGTGTGTCCTGGTGGACATAAAGTTGATCATGAACAAGCAGTATGCCCTTTTGGTAAAGGAGGCCAAGGGCATCCTGGACTGCATTAGAAGAGCTAACCAGCAATTTGAGGGAGGTGATCCCTTCTCCAGACTACTTCTGGAATACCATCCCCATTTCTGGGCTTCCCAGTAAAAGAAAGATGTGGACATACTGGAGCAAGTCCAGCAAATTGCCACAACGATTAAACAATTGGAGCATCTGCCATATGAGGAGAGGCTGAGAGAACTGGGATTGTTTAGCCTGCAGAAGAGGAGGGTTTTTCTTGCTGTCATCTCTAGGTAGTTGGGGGAAGCGCATGAAGTACATTTTTCTACAAGCGTCACCAAGCAGGTGTCAAGCAAGTGGGGTAGTAATCTCTTGGATCAGTTGAAATGAACAAAATCATACCTTCTTTTTAGGTGATCAGATCTATGATCTAAATCTAGCTTATGAAACTGCTTCTTTGGAGGATCTCTTCAATTATCAGCTCAGCTATGGAATGCTGGTGAATTGTGTGTATGGATGTTTAGAAGTGATGTAAATCCAGCCACTGCTTCTATACCAAGAACCTGTTTGCTTCCTGAAAGTAATATGGATTTTGTAACACAAAAGGGGAATGTACAATTGAAGGCTAGATGAAGGAATCCAAAATCCAACTGTGAGGATACCTAACTGCTGCTTGTTCATCATCCCAAGAGAACCAAAGAGCTTGATCATGGAAGAGGACCTAAGTTTTTTTTTTTTATTCTATACCTATTAATTTGAAAGCAATATGCAGTCAACATATGCACCTCTTGATCTTGAGTTATCAGGAATCTGCAGTTTCACTTCTCCTTTAAAACAAGTTGTTGACTTTTCTGGCTGGCAGCTTAGCCTTCAAACCACTGTTTTCCATCTCTTCCAAAATATTGTTGAAAATCATCCATTGAGGAAAGAATGTAAAGCTTTACTGTGAAGAGAGAGAGAGAGGGAAAAAAAAAGAGGAAAATTTAAACCCAACAAAACAGTGCAGAGCTACATTTGAGCAGAGCTCAGCTATTCATGAAAGACCATGGAGAATTCCTTGTAGATGTGTACATAGCACTACGGACACTCTGGATGGCGCAAAAGCAATTTGGGTTACTATGTTGAAGGAATGTGGACTACAAGACCAAAACCTTAGTTAAAAGTTTGTGCGGGTCTGTGGAATAAAGGTGCTGATGGCATTCCTGGTAGAGAATGGAGAATCTGTTTTAAGTTCTTTTACTTATGCTCAGAAATTGGGCTCTAGCAGCAGTGAGACTGAGGAGGCGGATGTGCTGGCATGGCTGGTGGGAGGAAGGTGTTGCCGTTCTAGCTCTGTTGTACGTTGCAACTCATCGCCTATACTACATTCTGCTTTCCTTTCTTTTTTTCTTTCTTTTTTTTTAAATATATACCTACAGATGAGTTCTAATGAGATGTCTGATAATGCCTGGATGCACTTTGTGCTCTTTCTGCATGCACTTCCTACTCCAGGACTATAAACTTCTGGTTTGAAAAGCCTTCTCTCTCTGCTACCAGACCCTCTTCCAAGAACTGTTGCTATTGGTGCTTGTTTGCCAGTTTTCAGCTGGAGTGTGTTGTATTCTTGTGGTTGTGTCCTTGAGCATCTTGTTTCATCCACACGTGTTGGCATCTCTAAGGCAAAAAAATTGAATAGGCTGTTGTTCTCTCCTCAGCTACATAGGGAAGGTAACTGGTTTTAAAGGGTCAGCAGCACCAGCTCCTGTCTGGGTCAGTGGTGAGGGAAGGTTGACTCAGTCTTTCTGTAAGGGGAAGGATATAGTGAGGAAGATTATAAAAGCTACAAACTTTTCTATGTTCGTGCTGACAATCAGCAGTCAACTTTCACTCACTGGATTTACAATTTCTTCAGCTTTGCAGAATTGGAGTTGGTGGTCCTGGTAGAAACAGTGTGCCCTTGTGGAGACGAAGGCCCAACACATGCTAGGCTGCAGCCAGGGTGTAGCCAGCTGGGACGTGATCATTCCCCTCTGTTTAGCACTTCAGTAGTGCATTTGGAGTACTGTGTCCAGTTTTGGGTGTGCTACAAGAAAGACACTGACATGATGGAGGAAGTCAAGCAAAGGGACACAGTGATAGTTAGGGAGCTGGAGCACAGGACAAACAGGGAGAGGTTGAGACCACTGGGTTTGTTCAGCCTTGAGAAGGTTAAAGGAATCTCTTACTGGTGTCTTTAAATGCCTAATGGTATGGTAGAAGAGGGAGCCAGACTCTTCTCAGAGGTGCAGTGATGGGATGAGAGACAACATATGAGAATTGCAACATGGGATATTCCAATGAGATATAAGGGAAAATGTTTTCACCATAAGGGTAGTCAAAAACTGGAACAGGTTGTCCACAGAAGCTGTGATATCTCAGTTCTCAGAGATACTTAAATCATGACTGGTTAGGTCCTGAAGCAAATCAATCTAATTTAACATACTTTGAGTGGGAAGTTGGACTAGGTGACCTCCAGCAGTCCCTTCCAACCTAAACTATTCAATGATTCTATTATTCTGATTCGTATCTACTTCATACCACTCCTCCAGGTCTGCAAAGCCTTCTCTATATAAGCCAAAGGAAACCCAGTTCTGCATGATCTGATATGGTTACTCCCTGTGGTCATGCCTAACTTCTGGACAGCAGTAAACTGTACTGGATAAGCAGGGCAGCCTACTATGCTTAGAAATGGTATAGGGATAGTTGAACTAATTCTACCTATGTAGAATTAAAGTTAATTTGATAATTCATCATCAGCGATCATTGATTCAGTGCTTTATGGATGGTCATTTGGGAGAGTGAAGGTAGAAGATGTAACAGAACATAACCTTATGTAGAAAATGAGAGCTTTTGATTTTAATAAGCAAATGTTTGACTCACTGTCTATGCCATTATTTTCTTTCTCTAAAATGTTTCTCTAAAATGTCTCCATACGGTTCAGGTAAATAAAGACAGCAGAAATGTACAGAGAGGTCTGTCCGGAGCACAGTATGCCATGGAGCCAGGCTGACATTGGCTCACAGCAGAATTGCACTGGAAAGTGCAGTCTCATGCACTGGAGCACGTTGGGGTCATGGCACAAGAAATGGCTAGCAGCACTATGCTTCTCTGCTGGCAAGATGCCCAAGAGCTGGCAGCATGCCCAGGAAGAAAAAGAATGAACACTTTCAAAGGGGAAATATACCTACAGCCTGTTAGCATCAGAAGTGATGGATGAGGAGGAAGCAAAATGCGACCTGCAAAATAGACTTGCTAATCTGGGAAGCTCACGAGTGTCTTGGTAATGCAAAACCCCTCCCCTGGGAAACTCTACTTCTAGGTATCTCCTCCTCAAGTACAACTTTTCTATTTGTCCTGGTTTTCCTCCTAGTCCTCAGATTTACTCTTGAATGAAGAAGAATCCTAGAATCACCTTTAGAGAATGTGATGTCTATGGCCAGGGGAAGGTTCTTCCATTGTTTCAGACCCCAAAAGGTCTAGACTTCACCATTTTTGCAGAAATGACATCAGCCACATTGCTCTGACTTTTCTTGAAAGAGTTCCCCACACACATGTTTTTTTCCAACAATCCAAGCAAATCTGGAGTTTTCAGGAGAGCTAGATATGATAAAATTCAGTGAATGCACAGGCAATTTCCCTATATCTGGTGGGAGGGAGAGAGATAATACAGGGTGCAGGGACCAGAAATTTGTGGTTTCCACTCCTAGCTGAATTCAGTGACTGCAAAGCAAAATCTTTTTTGCTTTTTTCCCTCTTTCCTCTGAGATTTTAGACTCCCAGCCACACTGTGGCCCACTTCTCAGTGCCTCCCATATTTTCCTTCACATCTAGTCTCACTCATACTCATATATT
Source organism: Apteryx rowi (assembly GCF_003343035.1). NCBI lineage: Eukaryota > Metazoa > Chordata > Aves > Apterygiformes > Apterygidae > Apteryx > Apteryx rowi. The sequence goes on along the minus strand of NW_020448864.1, from coordinate 1,241,222 downwards.
CTACAGCCTGATCATGAGGACTCTAAGGGAGGTGATGGATCCAGGATTAAACAGTCAGGAGTTTGATCAGGAGGAAAGTGGATTCAGGTGTGCTAACGCACAGAGGACTGCTTTAGCTATTGGGCTACTACATAAAAGTTGATGACTGCACCACAACCACCACCACTACCATATATTCTTGATTAAAAGTGACTGTGACTGCTCACTGTGTGTGCACGGATCACCTAAGCTTGCCTACTGAATTGTATTCCTCAGCAGACTTGGACTTTGGGTCACTTAATCTGTAAATCTCAAATGGCCTTAGGCAACATGTAGATGTCCACATACTAAGATGATATGCAACATTTGACCCTATTTAAAAAGCTGTGGCCAGAGGACAGAATGCTTACAATATTTCAGATACCTCACTGAGTTAAATGAGTTTATATGCATTATTTTCTTGGCTGTGTGCCCACAATCTGAGTTCCACTTTTGTGTTATCATGGCTCTTACCTTCAGTTCTCTGTAATATTAACAAATTCAGTTCTAAAACTTTGTTTTGAGATAGGTGAGAAATATTATATATAGATTACTGTTGACTAAGGGAAAACATTGTGTGACATCAGTCATTGGGATAATCAACAATAATATTGAGCATACTGATTCTGATCCATGGATCATTGGACACCACCCCACTGACAGTTTTATATCTATTCTCATATAGTTTATTTCTTCTATGATTGTCTATTGTGCTTTTTCCTTCAAAGGGAATTTTACTCAAAGATGGCAATATAGTCAAAGCCACAAATGGTGTTTGTTTCATGGTTACAAAAGAAAGATTAACTATTTCTTACTTTACCTACATTTGTCTGTTTTTTTTCTGCATTAGGTCTTAGAAGTTGTTGAGAAGTTACCTGCAGTCTGAAATGGTAGAGAGCCCGGCATAAAGGACACCCCTACTTTACACCTAAGGGATACTGCTTAATTCATTTGAAGAAATATATTGTATGTTAAAGCTTTTGACAGACTGCCATCCTTCCGAGCATCTTGATAGCATTTAGTTTGTCTGATCAGAAGCACCTAATGCCACCACATATGCTACAATGGAAACTCTAAGACAAATCCAAAGTTTTGGTATCTGTGTTACCTGTACATCTGCTATAGCATCTTGTATGGTGTTCAGTCTTCTAGTTTCTTGCTGCTCATCTCTGAATGTACGAGCTCGTCCACTTATTTCTAATTCACCTTTCCTTTCTATCTGGAATGCTCCTACAGAACTTTGTACTGAAAGGACTGGAGTGCAGCTAGATATGAATTTTTTTTCTCTCTCTGGAAGCACATTGAAGACATCCATCGGACAAAACATCACTCTATTCTATCCAGACAGGCTTGGTTACTATCCTTACAAAAATGAAATCACGGGAGAGACAGTCAATGGAGGACTCCCCCAACTCTCCATGCTGGAGAATCATTTAAAAAAAGCCAAAGAAGACATTCAGTTTTATATTCCTTCAGATGAACAGTTTGGACTGGCTGTCATTGACTGGGAAAACTGGAGACCTGTGTGGATAAGGAACTGGGGATCAAAAGATATTTATAGACAGGAATCCATTGAACTGGTTCAGCAGAGAGACCTAAGTCTATCAGAAGACGAAGCCAGGACTATAGCTAAAATGGAATTTGAAGCTGCAGCAAAATCAATTATGTTAGAATCTTTAAAGCTGGGCATAGCAATGAAGCCAAATCGTCTGTGGGGATATTACCTTTATCCAGACTGTTATAACTATGATTACAAACAAAATCCACATAATTATACAGGAACCTGTTTAGATATTGAAATAGCAAGAAATAATGAGCTTAACTGGTTGTGGGAGAAAAGCACTGCACTTTATCCATCTGTCTATCTAGAGACAGCCTTAAGATCTTCCAGAAACGCCCAAGTCTTTGTTCGCAACAGAGTTCAAGAAGCCATTAGAATTTCATATGTCTCTAATTCTACTCATCCTCTTCCAGTTTTTGTATATACACGTCCAGTATTCACAGATGTCTGTGAGGAATATCTCTCTCAGGTGAGTGGATCTAGAATTTAAATATTTAAAATTTAGGTGATGTTTATTTAGTAAGTATGCTAACTTGTATCAGAAAGAAAGTGTAAAGATTTTGAATAAAAAGATTAAATTAATCCATCAAATAAATTTGGTCAAACCTAGCACTGAGGGTCTATTTTCGAACCTTCCTCATAGTATTTACTAAATAGTGGTTTACTCTCTGAGTAGTCCCTACATGTTGCAAAATATTACAAAGCTAGAAAGCATGTTTTAGTACATTAACTCAGAGAAAAGAAATATGAATAATCTCTTCCAAAGAGAATTAGTAAAACTGGGCTGGCCTAATGTCTGTTCTTTTATGTTATAAGAAAAATAAATGAGTCTTTTTTTCCTTAAATAATTTTTTTTCTCCTTGTTTTTACTTTGAGATGTATGAGATGTTTCTCTTCTCGCTTTGTTAGAGGACTGTTGAGGGACCCCATGGATGATTATTGTAAGACCTGGTTCCCCAGCTGAAGTGGGAGAGGACATTACAATAGTCACTTCTTTGCTCCAAAAAATTACAATTTTTTTCTGTTGAAATTACAATGTGTAAATTAAAACAAATAATTTCACAGAATGGTCACAGAATCACAGAATGGTTGAGGTTGGAAGGGACCTCTGGAGATCATCTAGTCCAACCCTCAAGCAGGGTCACCTAGAGCACGTTGCATAAGATCATGTCCAGCAGGGTTTTGAAAATCTCCAGAGAAGGAGAGTCCACAACCTCTCTGGGCAACTTGTTCCAGTGCTCTGTCACCCTCACAGTGAAGAAGTTTTTTTTTCATGTTCAGATGGAACTGCCTGTGTTTCAGTTTGTGCCCGTTGTCTCGCATCCTGTTGCTGGGCACCACTGAAAAGAGTCTGGCTCCATCCTCTTGACACCCTCCCTTCAGATATTTGTATGTATTAATAAGATCTCCTCTCAGCCTTCTCTTCTCCAGGCTAAACAGGCCCAGCTTCCGTTGCAGGGATTCTTAAACAGTAAATTATCCGTCTTCCACCCCCAATTCTTCTGATTATTTTGATGACATAATTAAATTAGTTCTCTAGAAATCAAAAAACTCCATTGCCTACCTAAGACTGGTGCAAAAATCAATCCATTTTTTAAAATCAGAACATAAAAATGTCACATAGACAAAAAGACGAAGCAGGTCACAAGTCTTCTGATAAGTTAGATGAATTTTAAAGCTAGTGAGGAAATTCTGTCCTTAGATGCACTGGAGTAACTATCTAAGTGATATTTGAATATCTCAGGTGTTATTCAAGGTTAGGCACTGGTTAAAGTTTAATCATCTTATTATGGTTCTGGCTATACTTTTTCCCTCACATTTTTATATAAATCTGCCCTATCAGAGATACCACCAAGTTGCAGGACCTCCTCCTGGTCCTGGCCCCGCTGGCCATCCAGGCCACAAAGAAGGGGAAGTTTGAGGGTGTGATGATGGTGACTGCATGGACACTCTTGTGTCTGGTGTCCTCTCACAGGCCCAGGTAGAGCATCACTGGAATGTGCCCCCAGCTCTCTGGATACCTTCAACGAGCAGCGGGTGCTGTTCAGGATCCCTGATGGTTTTTCTAGTTACTAACTTTAAATCCTGTAACCCTCACACCTTTCCTTTTCATTTGCTGTCCCCCCATGGTTAGTTGTTTTCTCCTGGTCTCTTGGGTAATATCTGACCTTAAAAGGAGAACTGAACAGAAAAAAAATTCCTAAATCAGTCTTTGTAAAAGGCCACTGGCATCCTCTCGAGAAAAGAGATTCGTATGTGAAAGCTCTTTCTCTTGCTACATTTCTGCTCTAGCACCTTCTGGTAAATGAAATTAAGTAAAGCAAGCTGTGCTTTCCAGGCCCTGCCTCAGGCAGCATTACTGAAGCTGGTTACTACCAACCCTGAGTGGCCAGGAGGCAATGAAGCAAAACAAAACAAAACAAAAGGTTGGAAATGGTTGGATGGGTGTATGTCATATGCCTAACCACTGGCTCAATTTTACAGCCTTGTTTTTCTAACCAGAAGATATATTTAAATTGGAAATAGTTGGCAACATTTTCTGGCATCATCTACTTAACTCCATCCCAGAATAAAATAGTGTAATAGAGAACAAAGTGTTTGCATCATATGTAATTACTTGCTGTTTCAAAGTGGTTATTTTGGCTATATATTTTTCTATATGCATTATACCCTTTGCCCTTATGTTATAGCTTACTTACATTAGTGTGATTCTTTGCACATTTACTCTCAGGATGACCTGGTAAATACCATTGGAGAATCTGCTGCTCTGGGTGCTTCTGGAATTGTGATCTGGGGTGATATGAATTTAACACAAAATAAGGTATGCTAGATTAATTATATGAGGTTCTTAAAGAGCAATAAAATGAAAAGGGTATAAAGCATTATGATTTACATCATATCTTTTACTTTAAAAATGATGACTCCATACTGTCAGCAGACCTGATATCTTCTCTAGTTAAAAAAACAAACACATCTGAGGCTTATACAAATTGCCCGTGACTACGCAGGCTAAGAGTTTAACCTTTGAATGTACCAGTGTTGGTTGTAAGTAACTGGACAAGCTACTATGATAATTGAAAGCAAGTTAGCACTTGTTTTGTTAATTTAAGGAAAGAGTTCTCATATTTTCATTGCATTCCAGTCATGAGGTGCAGAAAAACTCCTTGGGCTTGCTCAGAGCAATTATTCCAAGGTCCTTCTTCTTTTTTTTATTTTTAACATGGTGCACTTCGCAATACTATTTAAAACATTAGGAGGAGTCAGACTAGGAGGATTTCAGCTCCAGCCTGTTCTGTTTCATAAGTAGTAGTCTGACTAATTCCAGTATAAGAAAGATCTGAGTCAGAAGAGGAATAAAAAAGTAATTTGTTTTAGGAAGGTCAAATACACAGTTTGAGAAACACTGTTATAAGGATGTTTAAATAAATCTTTTGAACTAGCTCATTCATACCCAGGCAAGCTTGGTATAAAAAACTACTGTATGTGAAGAACTTTCACCCCCTTTCGAAGTCTTCTAAGAGTGAAGAACTGAAACTCTTCAGCACTGTTGGGCTTTCTGTAACAGAATGTACGGCCAAATAAAACTCCTGCAGTTCTGTAAGGGTCAAATTGTCAAAGGCATCCCACTTGCACTCTTTCTGCATGTGCCTGGCTTTGAGTATGCACACCTGAAGCTTTTTTGCATGCTACCCCAATAACAGGACATAGATGAGCAACACTTTTATTGTTTGAATTCTGAGATTTGTATGAGCAAATAGAATTTTCCACATCCCAATCAGACCATGTATTTACACGGTCGTGCAAGTGAGTAAATGTTGTGCACTTACAGAGTCTTTTTTTTTAAGGGTATCATTATCACTAGCCTCTCAGTAATGAAATATTCCTGTGAGCCTCACTTCTGCGAGAATTATACCAACCAAAATTTTCTAGCCTGGGATTTTATATATCTAAAAGAAAAACAAACAAATAACTACATACCAGTTTGTTTACTTGGACGGAATAACTTAATATAATAATTGTTTGGCTTTTAGCTGTGTTTTTTTAACATTCTAAAGTTCATCATGGCAAATACTGCAGGTGAATGCTACAAAAACACCCAAACCCTCTTAGACATACCAAATTCTAACTCCAGTTGATGTTAGTGAGGTGAGCGCTCTAACACCTTTTGCAAGGGCACAAAGGGCCTTGGAAAATACTTCACTATGCTAAAGATGGGTGAAAAGCCACACTTCACCTGTGAAGAGCTCAAGCAAGATATACAGACTAAGGATATGTCACCAGCATCAGGGCTTTGTGGGCACAGAAGTTACTCTGTAATCTTGTGAGTTGGCTTTGGAAGGGAGACATTGAGGCCCATAAGGCTGGATTGTAAACCCCAGTTGCAGACCCAACCAGCTCATTCTGCAGTGCAGTGGTAGACCATTGGGGAACCACTGTTACTTCCCATCAGTGAAGTACAATCAAACTTTGCCCTTCCTTCAGCTCACTGAGATAGAGGATGTATATCTTATGACTCTGAGGCATTAAAAGATCTTATTATGTGGTTTGTGTGGTCAGGAAGGCCCTATATACTATGTGATATGACTGAATAACCAACAGGCTCAGCAACAACAAAACAAAGTTCCTTCTGAGAGTAAGGCAGAGTGGGTTGGGCAAAAGCCTGTCTTCCAGGTTGCTCAGTTCAGGTGTTTACATGAAGACTTGTTTGCACAAGCTACTTCATAGTTGGAGACAAAAACCCTGATGCATGCCATAATGTGTGTTAATTCTGAAAAAAGGATGCTTAAGGCTTTTGGTAAACCTGGGAGGTGCTATGACACAGAGCTAAATAACACTGGATATTAGGAGGCTATTTTAAAATGGGAATGACAAAATAGACTTTTACTGGTTAACATTCATGGGATGAGTCATCCTTACAGCCCCACTTTTGGGACACTGCTGGTCACTAAATGGAGGAGGGACATGCAGGGATAAGAAAAAGGCAAGCTTTACCAATGAGGCTGAGGAAGGTAATAAAATGCTATTACTATTTTCAGAGGCTTTTTTTTTGAACACCTGGCAGGTAAGTCATGTTCCTGTTATTCTTCCCCCACTTCCCCTCTGTATGTCTGTTCCTATCTGACCTTACTTCCTCTCTTTCTTATACCATTCCTTTGATCTTTTGTCACATGTTGAAATCAATCCAGTTCACTAAGGCTGCTCTATCCTTGTGTCGCTGCTGTGAATTCATGGACAGAAAGGTAAAAACAGGATCTTAAACAGCCATGTTTGATTCCACGTTGTTAGGTCTGCTGGTAAAAGCCATTGCGTGACACAACTATGTGTCTTAAAAGGAAGTCTGAAAATAAAAGTCAGTAGAGATACAATTTTTGCTATTCTTCCTTCTCTTATTTCTATTTTCTTTTGTCTTATCAAAAGGGGACCATGTTTCAATGTCAATGGTTCCAGACTATCAAACTATTAAAAGATAGTTAGTGGTATTTTTAATGCCATACAGAAAACTATCAAGTAGGTATATTCTGCATAAGAAGTCCCACAAAACTAACACAACAAGGAATAAAATTTTTTATTTAAACAACACCTTTATTACAAATTTTGACTTTTAAAATTATTTAAAATATTTTCTATATTTTTAATGTGAGAGTTAAAAAGGTTTTTGATGATTTTTATAAATAGGGATCAACAAACAAGAAGTTTTCATGAAATGCTAAACTATACTTTATGATATACTAACAAATCAGACTCTCATGAAAAGGTTATCCTTTATTTGATCTTCCTTTGAATATATAAGAAAGCAAAGGAGAAAAACAGTGAGTGGGGCTTCTGTACATTGAATTCTTCATCCTGCCGCTGACACACTAGCCAGAAACTAAAGCTAAAGGCTCTAATACAGAGATCATAAACAAGTCGCACAATGCACTAGGACATGTTAACTGAGATGATTTCCATGGGTGGAAATAACAGCTTTATCTACCTATTGATGTCTGTTATCAGGCAAATATCCTAAGAAGACACAGCTTCTGAAACAAACAAACAAGAATTCCCAAAGCCTCTGGTTATAAGCTATGCAAGCATATGTAGAATAAATGCCAATTGCACAATCAATTAGATGGTCTCTTAACATATTTCTAGCCTAAAATGCTTTGCATTCAAAAAATGTTGTGAAAGCTACCTACTCCTGCAGTTTATGGCTATTCAGGTCAGGGGAAAATTGAAGAGTCTCAGAGAGATGATTTGATAGAAAAAATTATTCGTTAAGGGTGACAAGTTTTTTTTTTTTCCAGACTCCCTTCAAAATATTCAAGCCACATGAAAGGAACTTTGATCCTTCATGTAACTTCTTCAAATGCATCTGATTCCAAATGCTACAAGCAAACTCATACAGATAAAGTGAAAGTTTTAATTCATCTGCTTTCTGATATGAGTGCTTTTAATAACATCTCAACAACCACCCCACATAAATTTGCTGTGATCCTTGAACTATATAGCAACTTTTCAGATAAACCTGCTTCCAACAACCAGTTATAACTATTATCAAAACCTTGAAACATTTATAGATATCTACTACAGCACATTAGAATGACAGCATTTTTATAGTTTATTTACTAAACCTTTCAGCTATGATGTTCTTTTTACAGAACACCTGTAGGACTCTGGACAACTACCTTAGGAGGACGTTGACTCCTTACCTCATCAATGTAACAATGGCAGCCAGAATCTGCAGCCAAGTATTATGCCAAGACTCTGGTGCTTGTGCACGGAAAAAATGGAATTCCAGTGACTACCTTCATTTGAACCCAGAGAATATTATCATTCGAATGACAAAAGATGGAAAATACACTCTACAGGGGCAACCAGCATTTCAGGATCTGCAAACGTTTATAGAAAAATTTGATTGCCGGTGTTACGCAGGGTACAGTTGCAAACCTAGAGTTGATATAAGTGACATCCACTACCTCCATGCTTGCATTTCAGAAGATATTTGCATTCACATATCCTCAAATTCACTTTCTAATCTAGAAGCCTCTGGGGAAAAGATCCCATCTAACAGAACTGTTTTTTCATTTACCTCTCTGAGTAAGGTGACATCTCCACAACATGAAATAAAAGATATCCAATCTACTATTGGAAATAATATACCCAATATAACAACTACAGAATATAACAATGTCACAGCTACCACTAGTTATGATTTAGAAGCAAATGATACTCATACTTTCAGTAGTTCTTCATCAGTTAAGATAAGGATGTTTAACTTGTTTTGTTTAATTTTAATTTTGAGCACCTTAATATTAATGACCCATGAAAGTGAGAATGAAATTCTTTTTCCCTGGCTTTGTTTGAAATTCTAGAGGCTTTATTTGGATAGGAAAATCATTCCTGAAATGTGTAAAACAGCTGCAACTCTGTGCTCTTATCTGTATCAGGTCACTTTTTTTATTCCATAGGTGACACATCAGCTTGAATGTATTTCTTCAGTTTAATTCTAAACTACTATTTGGGCCAAAGATATAGTGGTCTGTATATACTGATTATACCGTATGACAGGATAATCCAGAATAATGAACGATTTGTAACAGTTCTATTTGAAAAACACACTTGTTCATAATGTAATTTTGTATACTTCAAATTAAGCCAGTTAAATCTATGTCCACTTGGATTTAATTGAGTCTCAGTAGTCAACTGGTTTGGTACTCTATGTAGGAATGAATTTCATTCCACATGAATATGAGCTCCTAAAAATACCTGGCTTAACTTTAGACTTGTGGAATTTTTCAACATAAAATTTATTTGATAAAGTAAATTTTACGCTTAAAACTTACATAATCTTACTTAAAAACTTACTCTTTTTCTACTTTTCACAATATCTGCCAAGATACTGTGTGTTTTTTCCTTTAATTGAATATATTTCTAATTCTTAAAAAGTTTCTAAATTTAACATAAATGTTTACATCAAATACTAGAACTTCATCATTTCAAATTTGAGCTGTATCAGTTACTCCTTCCTTCTTTCTTCCCTTCTCCCAAGCCTTCCCGCCTATGTCAGGTGTTCCCCTCCTTGGATTTCAATTGTTTTGTCTGGCCAATACTCACAACTACTCATCTGATCTACCTCTTCACTCCCTATGAGCATTGGCCACCAATCCTAGTTTCTCTGTTCAGCCAGCTCTAGCAACTGGATATGAATGACTGTCTCAGCACCAGCCGGACAAAGAGTTAGTGGGCTTTGAGAAGGCTGTGGGTGTGGGACAGCCTCTATGCCTGCCTGCCTATTTCCTAACCAATCTATTTGGTGGAAGCCAGTTTGTTCCTTAGGAAAACTCAACAGTGGAGGCAGCAAGATATAATGATTCTGGGGACCCTGGACTCCTTTCTTCACTCCCGCTGCTTGTGATCCAGGATACTACCTCAGAATCACCTTTTTTATTTGTTCTGCTCACAGAACCCTAAAAGCCCTCCACTAGTACACAGAAAGCTGTGTTCCACCAAGTCCACTCTCTGGGAAGGGAGTACTGGTGCACAGCACTAGTGAGGGAAGTCAGGTAGACAGTAGTTGACTGTAAGGACTGTAAAAGTGGCAGTATTCATCTCTGGAGAAAGAGATAGTGAACACAGCAAGACACACAGTATCAAGGCCCAGCCATGCCATCCAGGACACTACAGAGCAGGACATGGAATAGAACCACAACTAATATGACAGCGTGTCTTATTTAGAATTAAAAACGTATTGTGGTTTTGGAATATCACAGTTACTACACTAGTTTTGGGCAACTCCTTTTCTTTGCTTCCTGGGCTCTATATTCCCCATAGAATGCTCTGTTGTTCTGTAGAGATACAGCTCACATTTTCATTAAAAATAAGAGACAAGAAAGAATCTGGCATATTCAATAAGGAAAAATTCCTCAGAGAAATAAGGTACTCAAGTCTAAGGTATGGCAGTGTATCTGCTCTTAAACACAGCATTTGAATAGCCACAATAGTTTTAGACTATTTGCTTAGAGTTTGTTGCCAAAAGCAATGTTAAAGTAGAAAATATACCTCCAAAGTAAACCACCCCCAGTTTCTATTAGAAGTCCAATTATGATTTATGTATAGTCAGTTTAAGCATTTAGAAGCAATTAACTGCAGTTCATTCAATAAAATAATCTTTACAAATTGTTATGTCAGATGCTTAATAGATTTGACTTGTAATGGGTGAAGAGTGGCTACTGGCATAGATGGATTAAAAATGTCTTCCTATAACTAGCCATGATCTACATAAATAAATCATCCTCTCCCACAGATACAACTTACTTCACTAATGGAACTATCTGGGATTTTGATATAGTAGTCCTTTATTAAAAAAAAAAAAAAAGCCTAAATTTAGCAGAAAACACATATCATAATTCCTGCAATCCATTGCCTTCAAATTTTCAGGTTGTCAATCCTAACAGACGTGTGCAGAAAAATAGATGAAGACTTCAGATTTAATATGGAGAAATAATGTTTTTATGGCTTTTGAACAGCAAGTTATCAAGAGGAAGTGACAACTTTCTCATTGCAGTTATGGTGTTGAATCCACAAGTCAGAGCTATTTCTGCCATCAGCATTCCAAGAATCATGAATAAAAAAAATATATATGTAGTGGACTGTCTGGCAGAAAAGTAGTCAGCTGTTTTTGATCACCTCTGTAAAAAAAAGTTTCTTCACTGCAGCTTTGATAAAGGTTATTTGACCGTGGCTAAACAGCACCCATGGTACGCCTTCTGCATGATTTCTGCATCTCAGGTGCCTCCCTTTCACACTGGACACGTGATAGCTATCAACACATGATCACTATCAAAAGATTTCTAAAAACTGGAAATGTCACTGGTAATGTTTTAGCATACCTTCTGAACATTCTGACTTACACGAAATTTTATATTTTCAGCAGAAACCCTTTACCATAGCTAAAATTGTATGTTGGTATATAGAGTTTTAGTTCAATGAATGTCTTGCTTTGTTAAATTATATATTGGCAAAATTTCTTGAGCTTAGGTTTGTTTGTATCCAGCTCTCTGAAAGACACTAGATTTGCAACACTTTGTGGTAAGGGAACTTGCAGGATCACAAAGCCTGCAGGTCTTGCCCTAAGTGTTTTTTTGACTATCAGTTAAGTATTAACAAGCAGAGCATTTGTGAGGGGGAAGAGATAAAATCACAAGGCAAGGAGGAAAGGGAACTTAAAATAACAGAAGTGTTAAGATAGAGCATCTAAGACCTCCTAGTGGATGTAGAGGTAGTGAACTGCAGGAGAAGTAAAAGAGTGAAGCAGTACGGAATGTACCCAGATCAGTCTCTTCCTTTTCCACACTTTTTATCTACCTGGTATTTAATACAGACAACCTTTCCCCAAAGCCCACTATCAAGATAAAGGAACACAGTAACTTTGTTAGATAAGACCCATCCATCTTATCCTATCTCTTTTCCTTGAGAGCAGCCAAGACCAGAAAAGAACAAGGGAAGTGAAAGGATAGCAGACAACTGCAATAACCAGTCCACAGAACCGTGTCTTCCTAATCTCCATGCATAAATAGCTGTCTTGTGCCCTAATGCAGAACAGTTTCTACAAACTCATGCACAATGCTTTACCAACCACTCTTTAAATTTTCATTTTTGATATTTACATTATCTACATGTATCTGCAATTCCTGTTTTAAATCCTACCACCTTTGTGTCATAGTGAGCTTCAGACCAGCTACATGCTGTGTAAAATAGTAATATTATCCAAATATTTTATTTTGCTCTGTATTCTATGTGTCTTGCCTATATTCTATGTTAAAGAGTCACCATGGAATCAGCAAGTCTCCACAGAGTAAGGAAGGAGGAAAGAAGGAAAGCAGAGCTACAACTTCCATTGCTGGTAATTATCTTATGTTCAAAGCCAAATTCGTTTTCTCCTAAAGCAGACAAAACAAACAAACAAACAAACCCCTTACCTTCTCTGTATTTCTTGTAACCATTATTTGTCTCTGTAGCCTTATAGTTTGACTTTCTTATGTTCTTGTACTTTTCAAAAGATTAAATACTAGAGGAACATTCATATTCCTTTCATTATGATTCATTATTTTGTACTTCTCCATTCCAGGCAGAATTCAAGCTGGCAACACTCAGGGACGGGGGAATGCTAAAATGGGTTTAATGAAGTGACATAGTCTAAAAAGAGAGGTTCAGCTACCTTCAATGCACTCCTTCAGTGTGTACAACTTTTTGTTAAAATTTTTCTTAAAATTCTGCTTCTCTGTCTGAAGAATCTGGATCTGGTTTATTGTGCTGCTTATTATGGGACATCTAAAGATATTGGCACTTTTAAGAGAGATGGCTGTTGGCACTTAGAGAACCTGAACAGAAGTGAAATCATAGTCTAGTGTCTGTCTTACAGTTTCTTGCTTCTCTGTATGAAAAATAAAAATGTAAAGAGAGATTTTGAGAGACAGGCCAATAACACCACTTTGTAGACTGCCTAGGATGTGACTAGCATCCCAAGTAGCCCAGAAAAATTTCTTTTAATACCTGTATCACACTGGAACACTCTGTTGTATATATATCAGCAAAGAATTGCGTGAAAGATTTCAGACCTGTATGAGATGCACTTGACAACTTCCAGACACAGATTAGATTTGTACATGCACTTATCCATCATATTTCAAAACAAACAACAAGACAGCAAAGACAGTTACATAATTTTAAAATGTATTCAATTATAGAGCATTGATGACATTTTTAAGACAACCAAATTCCCTCCTTCAAACATAAACAATTAAATGCTATTTCAAAGTTATTTCATAGCCTGGTTGTGCAAGCCCCTTCACGCTGGCAGTATACATTCTGCCAAAGCAAAACAGACTACAAGATTAAGATCTAAGATTTCAAAAAAGAGCCATGAGTTTCATTCCAAAGAATAACATCTATACAAAATCATTTTTATTGTATGATTTCAAACAATTTACTGCTTTACTAAACAAAGACTCCATCTTTCTTAGAGAAATTTCTTTTTGGCTGTTCTTTCTTTGTAGTTTTTTTCCTGTCCTACTGAAAACCAGTTTATAGGTTGCTGGAAACAGAATCAAAAAGCTTCTTGGTCTGACTTCATCCGTTAGCATTTCTGAGTGTTTCCTGAGAAGTGGCTAGCCTGAACCTTTTTGTCTATTTTTCTGGAAAGACTTTGCTGAAATTTAACCCAGCATCCTGGTATTTTTCTTTGGGATGATGGTTACGTAAACATTCAAAAGTATTCATAAAGTATTCCAGACCAGTCCTAAATTTTTTTTTATAACAGTCATGGATGTGGGTCTTTAGAGAATAGTTCTTTAGTGTAGGCAATCTGAACCTTCAGCAGCTACTTTTCCCTTCGCTGTCAAACAGTGTGTCCTCAGGACTGCAAAATCTTCCAGCATTTGTTGTCACCTCATTACATATGAGAGAGTAAAAGGCAAGGATGTAAAGGGCACACCTATCAATAGTATTCTTAGGGGAATTACTTTGGATTTCATTACATTCACTAATATGTTACCACCATCATTGTCTATTGATTGTAGTTTTCCTTGGCCAGTAGTGATTAGATGACATTTTTCAGTGTATGCTTACATTCCTCTTAGTTTGTAACTGATAGTGTGTTTATTGATCAGTAAACAGACACAAACAGAATATGAAAATTAACATGAATCACTAATTCATATATTCAGCAAACATTTTGTTTCTGTGTTTATCTTTATACGCAATTCTGGAGTGTGGTGTTCAGCTGCATATACGTAGATGGCAGACAATATGCAGTCACCCTTCTTTGCCTTTGTTTTCATCTTAGAGAATACTATTCAACAGAACTTCAAGAGCCTGCATAAGAAATAAACCATATGTTGGCAAACACCTCCTGGAGCATACTGTTCCCTCAGACTACTAACAGGTAGAGACAAGAAGATAGCTTGCCAGCGTCAAGTGATGATTTCCTGAGGCAGGGACCTAACAATTACCCATTTAAGGGGAGGCTAAGGGCACCCTGCAGTCCCATAATGATAACATTGTTAATGTCACAACAAAGGATCAAGTATCTTATTACTGGGCCCAACCAGTAATTAAAGGCACTGGACTAGTAATATACAGACTTGTAAATCCTATGCATAGTTTTCTGAAAAACTGAATAGTTTTCATGCTGCATATACCAAACTTCAGGATCCAAAACACAGACTTCTTGACACAGACTTCAATCTGCCCTACTCTGTCACTGTAACAGCTTTAACATAAATCTATTTTCACTCCTTCCATCACTGGAGAAGATAAATACTAGAGTCTCTGACGTTCCAGCCAGCAGAGGGCATGGATGATGCACATAAACACTAATGAGTACATTACAATGCTTTCACTGAAAAGTTCAATAAAGCCTTTCTCTTTTCTTTAGTAAAGCAGCTGTTTGACTCTGGCCAACAAAAGAGAAAAGATGACTAGTCTCTTGCTAATGCAATATCTCATTAGTAGAAAACATGTATGGCTTAGTCTACAGGGTTTTTTTCAAACATCTGGTATATCAGGACGAACTTGAAAATATCAGTCAGATATCATCTCTTCTCATGCTGTCCTCCCTAGAGAATTCATCCAGTTGAAGGCTTCTTTTCATTAAGACCTACAGCTGTCACTAGAAACCAAGCTTAAGCTACAAATAGTCTGATCTGATGTCTTTCACAGTACCCAGAACAAGAGATATGGGACCCAAACACCTTGTTCCTGCACAAACGTGGAAATGTCTGGATACATGATGTTGGTTCAGGTCAAATTTTGCTGAACATATATTTACAGCACCACCACCATCATCATCATCATCACCAGAAATTTAAGATCTTTGTTATAAATTTTTGTAACACAGGTAAGTCTCTGCAATGGAGTAAGCTGCTTTACTGTTGCTTCAGAGACAGAGCCCTTGGAAGACTCAACATGCTATGTGCTACACGTTCCCACAGCACAACTAAACTGGTGCTGAAGGGTGTGAATCTCAATGGACAAGACAGAAAAATGAAATATTTTATCAGCAGTTAAATGTTTCCTAGAAAGATTAAGTGGCTTGCCTACAGTCACACAGGATAATAAATTGTGGCCTCTTGTGCCCCAGCTGAGGCTTTTAACTACCAGAACAAATGTCCTCTAAGTTGGTTATTGTAGCAAGGTAGCAATATTTTTACATGCAATTATTATCAGACAGTCTGTGTCTTTTCTTATCAGAAACTTTGTCACAAAAATTAGGACTTCATAACAGATTTTAGAAAATGTAACAGATCTTAGAACTTGGACAAACCATCCAGGAAATTTTCATATATTTTATTTTGATCCTCGGCACTATAACAGACTTCAATCAGTGCATAACTGAACTAATGTCTTAAAATTTACCTGACTCTCTTCTGCTGGCCTTGTATGAGGATATGAAATAAATTATTTATTTTCTAGAATTTGTTACTATGTCTTAAATATATTAAAGTTGCTTTAAACTTCATCACTACAAGCCTTAAGCACTACTGCAAAATTTAAAAATCCTTGCAAAAATAGAGATTGCTCTATTTTATGAGAGTTTGCCCCCACCCCCCACCCCTCCGCAGTAATCAGAACCTCCTCATTCCCAGAAACTACTCTTACAAACGGACTTGCCTTCATTACACACTTCTCCAGCTGGGTGATATGCAGGGGTGGGGGAAACTTCATTTCAGTTTTAGGGCAGCCAGAAACTTTTCACCTATTCAATCAAAATTCACAACTTGTTTTGGCTGAAACAAATTTTTTAAAATAACAATATACCTAGCAGCAGAAGAAAAGACTAGTGCTTTGCCTATGGATTATTTCCTGAAGCCCTTTTACTTATCCAGCCAGAATAATGTATTTCCTACCCCATCTTTTCCAGCCACACCTCCAGTGAGCCCCCCCCATTAATGTATAAATAGTAACTGGCTGGTAAATTTGTGAGTGCTGACTGGCTTAGTCTAGTTTGTATATTTTGAATGGCCATCTGGCCAAGGAACAAGTAAAACAACAGATTTCTGCTTCCCTCTCCCTAAATGCAGAAACTGATTCAGGTTCATCCCTTTTACCATGGCACCAATTTTCAAGAAACTTTGAGAGCTGTACCACGCTTTGAAATGGCTGAAGCTGACACAATCACTGCCTCAGGTTTAAGAATGGCATCCAAAATCATGACTCTCACCCCAAACACCAAAGCACTCCAGCTTGTAAATTTTAAAATTAACTACTTCAACACTTTCTGACTTAATTCTTTACTTAAGGAAAAGAGACTTATGAAATAGTTTTGTCTCTGGTTTCACCAGTTGTCTGACCATCCATCTTCCTGGTATTGTTTAAACCTGCAGGGGAATTTCAATCAACTTGGGTGGCAATCTTAATCTATCAAGTTTCTACACACTTCAGAAAAGGTGACAACTTGATAAGGGAGAGAAACACAAATTAGTTTCTCCACTGAGGGAACTACAAGCAGAACCTGTCCATTATATATTCTATTTGCTGAAAGTAGTTTGTCATAGACATATGTATAGCTCTGGATCAGGAGGACAGCATAGGAGACAAGAAGAAAGAGAAAAACCAGGGTTATTACAGAACTGAAGAGGGATGGTTTATGGTTCTTAGCTCCTGAAGAAACTAAGTTCATTAGTTCTGTTGCTCAGGACAACTTTTTCTTTATTTAGGAAAAGCCATTACAGTTACATATTTGTTGACTGTTAGAATTCAATTTTGCCTTTATTCTGGAAGCTCCTCTCTTGGCATCTGTATTGCTCATTTAGATTTGTGAATCATTAAGGCTAAAGCTCTACCACTCTATCTTCACCTAACACAAAAGATTGAGCCCAGTGAACTACCGTAATAAGAATAAATAAAAATAACTAGGGCAACTGCAATCTCTCCAGTAAAAACTCTGAAGTTCAGGAAAATACTAAATTATACATCAAATCTTAACAAGAATTAGTTTTAGGTATGAACAAACAATTGTTTAAGCTGCTGAGTCACATAGCCTCCAGTTTGACAAGTTGTATCTACAGAGCTGTGACAAACAGGAATAATGTAAACATTAAGAACAGTATTTCTCAATGACGTAAGAATGGCCATATCAGATCAAACTATCGCTCCTTCTAGCTCAATACCTTGCCTCCAGCAACGCACAATTAAGAACATTTAGGAAAGAGCATCAGAACAAAGCAATTATCTGTATCAAACATAACACCTTAGTGCATAATAGCTGTCAAAGGATTTTTTCTTCCATGAATTATTCCTTCATTCTTGAGCCCATGTAAAATTTTGGCATTTACAACATCCAGAGGCAATGACTTCCACAGTCCAACTATACGCTATTAGAAAAAGAGCCTCCTTTTGTTTGTTTGGGACTCACCACTTACTAATTCCATCTGCTGTCCTCCAGACTTAATATTAAGAGAAGGATGAAAAATAACTCCCTCATACTACCATCAGGTGGCAGGGCCCAGTTCCACTGTCCAATTTTCTTCTGGAAATGTTCAATTAAATTTAAAAGGGTAAATAATTGAATAACTATAAAAAAATCTTAGAATTACTTTGTGAGTCATCTTGACTGTATCTACCATGAGGTCATGAAAAAACATAAATTTTTCACCTTTATAGCTAGCCCAGAACCAATTGTTCCTGACAGCAATGTCACAAGAGCTTCCAGCTTTTGTGGTCTGACTGACATAACCAATGAGTTTTGTCTCAAACTGCATCCTGTAATATGATGAATTCTGTCTCCAAAAGAAGCATGAAAAACAAATCTCTAAATGGTCTGATGAATTTGCTATGTTTCAATAGCAAAAGTATCCATACTAAATGTTTGAAGTTTATATCTGTGTGAAAGTTCTTCATCAAGCAATACAGCAGATAAGGAAACTTACCCATTTATACTTACTATCCTTATACTGTAATCTTCTAGAACGTCATGCATATTTTAAATGACAACTTTAGAGGCTGGCAGATACATCCAGGTTAAGTGTTAGTTTTGTATTTATTGAGAAAACAAGCCTTTTTTTAATGCTGTGTGGCAAGACAGCACGCTAAATGTCACTTATCTGGTACAGGCAAAAGAAGATTTCTTGTTACACTGCATATCCTGTCATTGCCAACCATACAAAACAACCATAACAAGCATTAGTGATGCTTAAGCAAGAAAGCAAGTTAAAGGAGAATCTCCAAAAATTGACTGTCAGGGAAGAACCCAAATAAAAACAAGAAAAGCCTTGGAATTGAAAGTCTGTCCTTATACACAGGACAATTTAATAAGATTTTCATAGGAAGAGTGGAAGTCCTGGGACTGCCATCACTGGAGGTGAAGGACCTACAAAATTGATCCCACAGAGAAGATTCGGCCCACCAACTCTCATGCACTGCAAATCCAGCCCGTGGATGTCACTGGTTCTGTGGCGGGTCCTTGGCAGGCAATCCACAGTGGCATACCCACCTTGGACAGCCCTGCGAGGGCCTGGCCTGCCCCCGTCACAGCATGCTCCCACATGGGACCAGCCATTTCACCTCGCACCCTTCTCACTGTGCCCAATCTGCCTGTCATCTGCCAACGATGCCTCAGCACAGAGCCACCCTGCTGCTTCCTGAGGCACGTGGGCTGCTACGTGCAGATGCAGCCTGTTACTCCTCACAGGATGCCCCTATGTCTAACCAATGAGATGTCCACAGTGGCCCCAGTGCAGACCACTGCCTGTCATCCCACTGAAGCTCCTGACTGAAACCAAATGATGGCTCCAGTGCAGTCCCTGCTGCCTCCCCACACCCATGCAGAGAAACACCCCCGAGTTTGCCACAGACAGCCTGCTCCCCTCACACAAAACCTGCACGTCACTCCCCAGGAACATCTCTGGCACGGACACAGCCTGTCCCCTCCCAGACGGTGCTCCTGCACCATGGTCTCCCTCGGAGACTCCCCCTGCACCAAAAACTTGGTTCCTTCCAAAGCAATGCTGCCTTTAGCCCCAGCAAGGCTGCCGCCTCCTCGGCTGCCATCCCCACCTACGACCCTCCTCCACCCCTTGGAGCCACACCCAGTGTCCATCCCTATCAAGGACCCTCTTTCGCCCCTTGGGGCCATGCTCAGCATCCATCCCCACCCATGACCCTCCTTTGCCCCTCGGGGCAATGCCCAGCGTCCATCCCCACCCAGGACACTCCTTTGCCCCTCGGGCCATGCCCAGCCCAGTGTCCATCCCCACCTGGGACTCTCCTTCGCCCCTTGGGGCCATGCTCATCGTCCATCCCCACCTAGGGCCCTCCTTTGCCCCTCGGGGCCATGCTCAGCGTCCATTCCCACCCGAGACCCTCCATCACCCCTCGGGGCCATGCCCAGTGTCCATCCCCACCCAGGATCCTCCTTCACCCCTCAGGGCCATGCCCAGCGTCCATCCCCACCCGGACCCTCCTGCGCCCCTCGGGTCCCACCGCCGCCCTGGCCCTCCTTCACCCCTCGGGGCCGCCCCTGGCGGCAGCGGCCATCTCGCGGTGGGGCCGCCCCGCACCCCGCGGCCCAGCCCGTCCCCGGCCTAGACACGCTCCGTCACCTCACCCACGTGGCGCCTCCCCCTCCCGCCCCCGGCCACCGCCCGTGCCTGACTCACCGCCACCGCCTCGGCCCCGCCGGCCGCCCGCGACCCCGGCAGACCGCCCCTGCCCGGCCAAACCCCTCCCCTGTCTGCAGCAAGGGGCAGCGGGAGAAGGGCGGCGGCGCCATCACGTGAGCCGCCCTGCCGAGCGGTGCGGCGCGGCGCGGCGCAGGCGGCCGGGA